>NW_022749248.1:164605-166226 GCF_011630105.1 Anneissia japonica
AAAATGCGCAACCAATCAGAGCTCAGGAAGCGAGCCGACGCTTTGATTCGCGCGAATATAATTCGCCTAGTGGAAAACCAGCTTAACACGCGAACTTACTACTGCAATGAAGCAACTAAATGTTGTATCAATGAAAGCAATTTTAAATATGGGAAAATACGATTTTGGTGGTGAAAATTTAAAAACTCATAAAATGGTATTATTTGGAAGATTACCCTTGCATTTGGCTCCATTTATCCAGCTAGACGCAGTATACAGGACCACAAAAAAAAAATAGGAATTCCGATCATGAAACAGGGAGTCGTCTTATACGCCAGGTACAAATATCAACCAAAAATCTTCTAAAACTCGGGGGTCGTCTTATACACAGGTCACCTTATAGGACCTAAGCGAGTGTATATTGTATTATTACGGAACCCCTGCGGAAGTTCGTGTTTCCGTCACATTTTAAACGGTTGGTTGTAACAATAAACTCGCAAGACTGCTCGCGACTGCTAGATTCTAGAAGTGCGTGGTTGGCTTGGTTGTTTTGGTCGGAAAGGAGAAATTTTCTCTGTGAATTGATTCTCGAACGAGATAAAGAAAGCTCCTAATGACTCAAGCAACTGTATACCGTTTTTATATTTTTAATAAAACCAATTTCTTCTAATTTTAATACGTTTTCCCCTGATTTTGTGATAATTCGTTATCACGCAAGTGCTAAATGCGTGACACATGATCTCGCATGTGATTCTGCAAAATGCGTTTCATCCAATATCACTTTGAAGTGATGCGTGACGGTTGGTAACTATGGCATAGATAACTGCCGGGCCCTAGGTAAAATTGGTAAAAATTCACCTGATCGAACATAGAGACAGAGTCTCTAGTTGGATCTACTCAGGCTATTCTGAGGCTTTTTAAAACAGATACGGTACGGCATTAACGCTCAGAAATATCTAAAAAATATTTTGTTTAAAAAATTAAAGAATATTGATAAAAAATTATGGTCAATTCATGTTATCGTTTAGGGCCTATTAAGCATTTCATGAATCTATGATATATTATAATATTAACAACATCAATAGAACATATAGGTGGAATTGTGTCCAACCCGTCGTGAAAATGTACTGAATACTCTGTACATGTGAAAACACTTGCAAAAATAGTACTCGCTGCTTACTTTGGCTCGAATTCAACCCTGGCCATCAGGTGCAAACTCAGTCGTCTAAAGGCATGATGCCAGGCTAGTGACCTGGAGAACGTGGGTTCGAGTCCCACTGGAGAACAACTTGCAAATATTTTTTGCAAGTGTTTTCACACGCACTGAGTATTCAGTACATTTTTACGACAGGTTGGGCAAAATTACACATATAGGCTCTAATTGATTCTCCTGGCGCAAATCCGGGTACAGTATTGTTTATTCCATCACGATAATAACAATTACGATACCATTCAATAATAGAACAATCATGGACCTACTTGCAGTGAAGTGAATCTAAAATGTATCCATGAAATTATGATGATCTGAAGTGTTTAAAAACGTACACAATAATAGTTGAACCAACTTTAAAATACCACAAATACAAATGTGCGTGACGATATTTTATTGCTTTAGAAATATGATTTCAAAAAGTGTATTAGT
>NW_022749248.1:166273-166699 GCF_011630105.1 Anneissia japonica
GATTCTCCTGACGAAAATCCAGGTATTGTCTATTCCATCACGATAATAACAATTACCATTCAATAATAGAACAATCATGGACCTACTTGCAGTGAATTGAATCTAAAATGTATTCATGAAGTTATGATATGAAGTGTTTTAAAACACCTTTATAGCGCATGATACAGTGCATAGCAAACGTTATGTAACCACTAATCTACTCAGGTCAGGGCCCGGGGCTATTGGGGGCTCGTTCAATAGGTAAAATGATCTAAAAATTTAACTTTAAAAAATTCTCACCCTGACCTTCGCCTGGGCGAAGTGGGTGAAGGTCTGGATCCGCGTCTAGTTAGCATGAATTTTGTAAGCCAGGACCCATAGTATTTTGTTACGTTTCTTCACAGAGGGGGGACGAACCCCCCCCCCCCCCACCCCCCCCGCCCCCCC
>NW_022749248.1:166813-170711 GCF_011630105.1 Anneissia japonica
TCAAAAATTCGGCCAAATATAGTTTGGCCGTGACTTTTCAAACGTTACGGCCAGGCAAATTTTTATACGGCCAGATTTGAGGAATCTGGCCGTCAAAAAGGCCAAATGGCAACCCTGAACCCAATGACAGTCCGTGGTAGGGTGTGGATGTGAGGACCATTCAAACGGATTTAAGAGCAAACGTTCTAGACAAGATATATCAAATACTAGTCAACTGATATGAATGAATTTTTTTTGTGTGTGAAAGTTTAAGCAAGTTACAAGGAAGAAATTATTACGTGTTGGTGACGATCCAAATTCGGGTGTGAAATTGGCGTCATTTAACTGTTACGGTACTGCATGTTTCTTGTGTTTAAGATATCTCAAAACAGCTGCACTTATGTAAATGGCAGTTACATGGATTGTTAGGTATGATCCAAGGATGAGGTGATTCAATTTTGGTGATGACCCAGAGTAGGGTGTGGATATGAGGACCTCATTTAAAGGAAAACGTCCCAGATCAGATATTTCAAAAACTAATCAACTGATATGAATGAAAATTTCGTCAAGGTTTAGCCAAGTTACAAGGAAGGAATTATGAAGCGTTGGTGACGATCCAAATTCGGGTGGGAATTTGAAGGTCATTAGGTCCCAGACCTGAATATAAAAAAGTGGATAAAATAAAAATTGAACGAGCTTTACCTGTAAGGTGAAGTTTGATGACAATTCTACCAGATTAGCAGTGGCACTTCAGGATAACATGAGAGGCAATTGTCATCGACTTTAAATTACATGTAAGGCTCGTTTAATTTTTAATTCTACCACATCATCAGTGATGCAACTTCTGATTTACCATGAAAATATTTCTCCGTTTTCTTCATAAAGGCAATATCCAACTCCGCTAGCGTTTGACACCTTCGTCCTGATGTTAAAGCCATCAAGATAACTAACTTAGTGACAATTCTTTAAGAGTTAACGCATTCAGTGGATGCATCTGAGCAATAAACTTCAACACGACATTAACATCCAGTTTCAGCGTATCTAGGAGAAGGTCGTCTGACGTTAAATATCCCCCTTCATATACCGAACAACCAACGCATGTCGTGTAATCGCATATACCGTAGTGTTCCGGCTGCATAATCCGTCAAGAAGCACGATAACGCCGACCTTGCTGTATTTAGCGTAGAATAAGACAAACCTTTTCTAAATAGGCTGTGAAGTGATACTGTTAATGACGATCAAGTGGAAGCGAACAAGACAGACGTGTTTTTTATTTCGTCTATCTTGATACTAGCCTTACATATCTTAACTTAGTCCACGCAAGTTTTAAGTCTTAAAACTCCAACTTTAATAGTAGTGCCTGCTATTTTCAGTGTTATGTCTAACTTTCAAACCTGTTTACGTTCTTTACTAGCCTCACATGTCTTAACTTAGTCCACGCAAGTTTTAACTTTCAAACCTGTTTACGTTCTTTTTGCCGAGCCAAAAATACCATGTTGAACTCAAAGACAGCGGTGCCGGTATAAACAATCAATTAGACATGTTACTCAGGTGGTGCAAGCCAATAAGTCGGAATTACTCCAAAGTACTGAACTGGTTATGATAACAGCAGTTATCGCCGAGGCCTTTAAATCAACAGAGATCAAAGATATTTTTTGTGGCTTAGTCTCAGATGCTATAGATTCAAAGCGTAGCCCACTGTTTAAACGTTTCCAACAACTTGAAAGACGCATTGTCGACATGGAAATAACAAGCGATGAAGCGAAAACTCACCTGAAAAGAATCAAGGAGCTAGAACAAAAACTACAGGTACGAGCTAGACAATTTACAACAGTGCAGTAGAAGAAACTGTGTTAGGATTTTTGGAATTGCTGAGTCAGACGGTGAAAACACAGACGAAATTATCATCAAATTAGCTAATGATGAGCTAAACGTCGATCTCTCCCTAGATCACATCGATCGCTCACACCGTATCGAGAAAAGACAGGAGAAGCGTTCTAAGCCCAGGCCTATCATATTAAAGTTCACGTCTTACCAACATCGGAGAAGGGTAATAATCCATAGGAAAAAACTGAAAGGCTGGGGGATTTCTATTCACTGGTTCAGGAAGATTTAACCAGCTTAAGGAGGGAATTGTTGCCCTCGGCCTGTAAACATCAAAACGTTAAAAACGCCTGGTCCATTGATGGATGGGTTTAAGCGAAAACGACTGTCAAGACGCATTGTCGACATGGAAATAACAAGCGATGAAGCGAAAACTCACCTGTCTATCATATTAAAGTTCACGTCTTACCAACATCGGAGAAGGGTAATAATCCATAGGAAAAAACTGAAAGGCTGGGGGATTTCTATTCACTGGTTCAGGAAGATTTAACCAGCTTAAGGAGGGAATTGTTGCCCTCGGCCTGTAAACATCAAAACGTTAAAAACGCCTGGTCCATTGATGGATGGGTTTAAGCGAAAACGACTGTCAAGGGGAAACAGGTTAAACACATTATTCGATGTTCATCGGACCTTAATAAGATCTAAGAAGAAACAACATAAAGGGAAGGTAATACTTAACTGTTTTTCTCATAGTCAAATTAACTTTACAAGAAAAATGATTTTTTTTTTTAAACTTAACTCTTAACTGCGACTTTATCAAACTTTTAATTCAGCTTTTTAACTTTTCAATGCTTTCTGATCTCATCGGACTTGTCAATCGTGATCATTGCTTTTTAAACTTTGTTTGCTTCGCATGTTTAAAATATAACCTATTTTTTTAAATACAGGCCTTTAATATTTTGTTAAAAAGCTTTTTCTGCATCACGATTATATAATCTATATTTTTTTTTTCCTCACAGCTTAATATAAACCTATCTTATTCATTATTTACTGCATGCTTGCTGATCTTCCCAACCTCATCAATCTAACGCCCCCTGAGACTTTTTTTTCTTTTTAAATATGTTTCACTATTATCATTATGCTTAATCTGACTTTCTTGCCTAATTTAATTAACTTCAATCATGGGACTGATGTAATTTACTTGCGTCATACCAATATACCTTTATTGTTAAATTTGCTATAAGTTGTTATTTTTAATTGTATGTCTTGTTTAAACAATGTACCTAATCGTCTATCTAATCTAATTTTTAACCCATTTTCGATTAACCATGATCTAAACTCCGATTTTGACCCAGACTCTCACTTTTTTTTCCAAATGCTAACATTATCTCTAAGTATTTCCATTCATCTGAATTTGCAAAACAATATTCCTTCCCTGATAAACGAAAAAACTTTTCTTCTATACATTTTTTAATGCACAACATAATTCTACATCCTCTTTTTTGGATTGAATCGATTCTATTTATCTGATCATTTGAGATTTCAGAATGCCAGGCAACAGCAGCATATCCTGTACTTGATAACATAACTTTTGCAAATATCAATTAGATCGTCCTTTGCAATACCAGCTTTTTAAATTCTACCCAACATAAATAATCGTCTACTAGCTTTTTTGCAATCTCATTATTGTTCACTTTAGATCATTCTTAATCCATTATCCAAACAATTTAGTTTCGGAGATTGAATTAAGCCCCATCCCATACATCAACATTGGAGGGATATCAGGAGTAGGTTTTTGAAATATCACCCCATCTACAGATCTCCGATCTGTCCACGGGCCGCCAACTAGTGCTGTTGGTAAGAGTTTCGTAAGTGGGGCTGGCCTAAGCTCTGCTAAGCTGGCCTAACGTTCAGGGGTGGCGCCAGCGGGAGCACAATTCGTCGGGGAGAAAAAAAATTATGTGTATTTCTACATATTAGACTATAAAATCGAATAAATAAGCCTTTGAAACTTCTAAATTGTCAAAGTTTTTGATCGAAGCTCGACCACGCCCACTTTGCTTTCGTCTGGGAAATCTGACCCCACGTCGGGGGC
>NW_022749248.1:171336-173386 GCF_011630105.1 Anneissia japonica
TATCTTCTTCTTCTTCTCCATTGTAGAACTTATTTATCTAATAAAGAAAGTCGAAAAAACATAGAAATGATTCTGTGTTTTAAAATAGTCCAACTGCGCCACATTTCCCAAGCCCTGGCCTACCTAGGCCCCAGCATCAATTCAGAATCTGAATACCAATACGCCAATTTTCAAATCTAACTGATTAATTTTATAATGAATTTTATACAACAGAAATTCATTGCTTACCGATTAGGCCTACGTACTGCACTGTGTCCCATCTTACTCAGCTCTATAAAATTATATCTCGATAAAATTGCAAGGACATTAAGTATTTGAATTTGTAACATCATCAACGTCTCATACTTCTGGCAATTATTAATACTCTATAGCCTATCTGCACAATGACTAACAGGATTTCTCCGGTACGCGTACCTGATTATTTTGTTTATTTAATTAATTTAGGGCGCCATTCTAATACCCTTTCTATGGAATGCCAACCAGGTAACTTATATTGTAAAATCTACGTAATAATACTAAATTTCGCTGTTTTCGCTTTTTGTAGAAACAGGAAGAGCTTAAAAACATAGTGTTGAAATTTTTAGGGTATAAGACTAGTACACTAAAACTTCTAAATATGCACATATTACCAACATTCTGAAAGATTTACACTGGCTTCCTCTAACGCTCCGGATTATTTACATAATTTTGCTGATCGTTTTTAAATTCAAAAATGACTTGGTTCCAGACTATATTGCAGATATGCTCCATTGGTATGCTCCTAAACGTAACTTACGTTCTTCCAATCAACTCATCCTGCATCAGCCCAAGTCACCCAATTCCTGGGGAGACAGAGCTTTTTCTGTTGCTGCTCCACGCTTGTGGAACAATCTGCCTTTGACAATTAGATCCTGTGAGTCAATAAATACTTTCAAATTGTCTCTGAAATCACATCTACTAAGAGATGCCTTCCAACTTTAGACGGTAAGTAGTTAGGAAATAAGGAGTAAGCAAAAGTCATGATGATACTTCTTTGTAACTAGGATGAATAGGTAAGGAAACTGAAAGGATATGACTGAAAGGATTGGAAACTTGAGTGGTCTAGTAAATTTTCCTGTAAGAAAAGAAAAGGAAATGTACAGAAAACTTAAGAAATATAATAAAAAGGAATGGATAAGGTAACATAAAGAAAAGAAAAGGTCACATGAGAAAGAATAAGGAACGAAAGATGAGGTAATACAAAAAAAAATAAGGAAACATAAGAAACAAAAGGAAAGATCACAAAAAAGAACAAGGAAAGAAAGATATGGTAACATGAGAAAGGAAAGAGAAAGGAAAGATAAGGAAATATAATAATAATAAAGACAAAGAAAAGGAAAAGAACAGGAAACTTAAGAAATATAATGGAAAGAAATGGATAAGGAAACATAGAAAGAAAATGAAAGAAATGAAAATGTCACATAAGAAAGAACAAGGAAAGAAAGTTAAGGGAACATGAAAAAGCAAAGAGAAAGAAAGATAAGAAAACATAAGAAAGAAAAGGAAAAGAACAGGAAACTTAAGAAATATAATGAAAAGGAATGGATAAGGAAACATAAGAAAGAAAAGAAAAGGTTATATGAGAAAGAACAAGAAAAGAAAGATCTGACATGAGAAAGGAATGACAAAGAAAGGAAAAGAAACTGAAAAGAACAGGAGAATTAAGAAAGACAATGAAAAGGAATAGATAAGGAAACATTAGAAAGAAAAATGAAAAGAAAAGAAAAGGTCACATGAGGAAGATCTGAGAAAAAAAAATATCATTTAAGGAAACAAGGAATACATCTGAAAGGGAAAGTAAAGGTAAGTAATTTTTGGTAACATAAAGATAAGGAAAGATAAGAAAAGGGAACATAAGATGAAATGAAATTAAATGTGAAATATTCCTGGAAAACTGACAAGGTAATTTTTGATATTTTATTTCTTGTGCTGCTTAATTTTCTTTAATAAATTAAAATAAAATAAAAATTAACATGTTTTCACTTTGTTCTTTGTGATCTGTTTGTTCTCTTCCTGTTGTTTTGACACTGTG
>NW_022749248.1:173666-192083 GCF_011630105.1 Anneissia japonica
CAAAATTAAAAACTACATTCAATACTGTACTTACATAAACAATAAAAAATAGATGACTTCTTGTAGCTTCAAACAGTCTGCTTGCTTTGTTACTTGTCTTGAGTCTGCTATCTTTGTTACTTCTGCCATGTATAATAGAACACATTCAAATAATTAGTGGCTTATTGCAATGACCAGCTACTGCCATGCTTTTAAATGTTATTTAATGCTAGGACCAATCCTGCGCGTTGTGCTTAGTGCCCAATCAAAATTAACGATTAATGCCCAACCAGAATTAATGAAATATGTACCAATGGGGTGTCTCCTTGCTTTGTTACTTGTCTTGAGTCTAGTATCTTTGTTACTTAAGTCATGTATAGAAGAGATATAAATAATTAGTGCCCAATCAGAATTAAAGATTTAAGCCTAATTATTGAATTAATGAAATGTGTTCCATAACCAATCAGTTAGGTACGTGACTATCGACCGTTGAGAGCGCGATACCATGGCACCGCTATCATTTTCTGCCAGCAACTCGACTGTCTGCACAGCCCTCTATTGTTTTGGCTACAGAGGTCGTATTTATTTTTGTCCCAAAAATACATCAAACCATTTTTTTTCCGATTTTGCGAAATGAGTGAATTTATTGATGAAAGTTTTCGTTGTCAAAAACATTCAATTATTTCATTTTCTTTTTTAGTTTATATATTCATCCACAACTGGGTGTAATATTTAGTTAATTTGAACACCGAACCCTTGTTTTTGACTAAAAATATACAAATTTGTTTTTGAATCGAAATTCCAAAATTCTATCGGTTTGTGTGGTGCAGGCTGACGTCATGCCTGTCTGGTCTTGCTGCAATCACATATCGCGACACACATGTACACAGTAACAATTTTATATTTTGTTTTGTTAATTGAATCCAAGTTTATATTGCTCTGAAACCAATTTAATTGTGTTAGACATATTTATTCATATCTAGTTTTAGTATTATGTTAACTTGAACACCAAAATCGTCTTTTTGATCATAATGTCTTTATACATTAAGGCATGTCTATATAATTATAATGGTAATTGTTACTTGTAATTATTGTAAATTATTATTTAATTAATAAATGATTGAATAAAATGCATTTCACAATTCTTTCTTTGTCCTTGTATGCTTTCAAGTTCATTATATTTTATTGAAATTTGTCTAAAAAGAAAGAAGATAATTTGATAATATTTCAAGAAAAAGGTTACATACTACTTTTCTACTGTTTACATTGGACCAAAATTAGGCGTATAATTTCTTAAATTCTGTAACTTTGTTGATATTTGACGGAGGACAATGATCTTGGTATCAATGAATGTAATGCTACATTAATGCTCTTTCAAATGGTACTGGCTGCAAAGGAAGTCCTTGCATTTGCAATTTTTGTTACGTACCTAAATCAGGTATCTTAATTTACAGTGTTATTAGAATCTTTCTATAGCCGAAACAGCGGTATCCGATCATTTTGGTCGCGCTATTTTGTAATGTATTTCGGCCGCGGTGTAAGGCGCGCCGAAGGTGCGACCGCGAATCTGGAACAAGAGAGCTAAGCAGTAGGCCTATAGTATTTTTATAAACACACAACTTACATCAAACATTAGTTGACTAACAATTATTTGTATTACTGTACTATAATATTATAGTTTATGATTCAGGGCTTGAAATTAACTTTTTTTCTTGGTAGCACTGCCAAAATTTTCTGGCACCCCCCAAAAAAATTTGGTAGCACAAGTAATTTTTTTAGTAGCACATATTTCCCATCCTTTTCGCATCCCCTAAGATAGCATAGGCCTTCATCTTCTAGGGCCTCCTACCTACAGCAATTCGACTTCTCTTCACAACTTCATTTAGCAAACTTTCGCAAATATGTAAGGTCCTTATTCTGGACATGGAAGGGCGCCCTCATTCAATATTCTGGACACGGAAGTGCGTCCTCAGCCCCTATTCTGGACACTTTAGTGCGCCCTTAGTCCCTATTCGGAATACGCTAGTGCGCCCTCAACCCCTATTCTTGACACGCTAGTACGCCCTCAGCCCCAATTTTGGACCAAATTGAGTCCCTATTTTGGACAATCCCACTACACAGGGGTGTGTCCAGGATTTTTTCTGGGTGGGTTGTGATCATAATTTTGTGGACCTTTTCAGTAGGAGACAGGAAAATCGATTACAGCGCCACCAGCTTCAGGGGCGATCCAGAATTTTATTATCGGGAGGGGGGTGGAAACAACATATTCAGAATAGATGTGTGAGAGCGATAATTTCAATATATGCTTTGAAATTTTAAAATTAAGTGGCAAAACGGGGGGAGGGGAACTTGCTCCTACTGAATCCGCCCCTGAGCTTGAAGAGGATGGCAGGCTCAGTTTCAGAATTGCTGGAATTGAGATAGATTATGTCACGCAATTGGCAAGGTCTTTGCACTCATTGCTAGTACTTTATCAATACTTTTTCATTTATGTCATTGTGCAAAGGCCCTAGAAAAAATGTCTTTGGAAAAAATGTGGACCTTACGACTGCATATCATTTCTTGATTTCTTTCTAAATAGGGGTGTGGAAAGAGCACTTACACTTTTTTAATTAGAGGGATTTTATAAGAGACCAAAACCCCGGTCCCAAAAGTGGTCCTTAATTGGAGGGACATGTATTAAAAAGGGAGTTCACTAAAAAAGCAATACATGTTTGATTATTATGCAACAAATGTTGGTCTATAGAAAAAGACAGTACAGTAGGCCCTACCAGTTACAGGAAATTCCAGTAAACAATTAAAATGGACAGATGGACAGGAACTCCGTTTCTTCACGATATTTTGTTTTTTGGGACTAAACTTATGATATCTGAACGTCATTGACATTTTTTGCCAGAAGCTAACAACGCTTAACATAAAAGAAATTTACGTAACTCGACTAAAATTCAGATCCCAGTTTGCAGAACACAACGCTTTGAACGAAGTATTATGCCTTATTTGGTTACTCGGCTAAACGCTATGATAGACTGATTGATTTTGAACAGTTTTATTAAATGCTAATAATTTAAATTGTAAATTTTAGATTTGTTGTAGTTAATTAAATTTGAATTACTAGTTCTCAATAATACGTTCCAATTTAAGCCTATTTAATAATTTTAAATACTGAAATATGTATTACTCAGTGGTGTCAGTTTTGTGATTTTAAGTGCAATTTTTTAAAATTGTTTTCTAATTTGTAATTTTTTTAAATAATAAATTCTTTTTATTCTTTCTAATTTGATATTCAAATTAAGTGCAATCTATCGAATCTGTAATTTTTAAATTCTAAATATATTTAGAAAATGAATTAATATGAATAATCTTTAATTAATTATTATTAAGTAATGACTTTAATAATTATAAATATTGTAATTAAATTGTATAATAGCTGAAAATGTAATCACCATTGTTATGCTGTTGGCCTGATTCTGATTCATATGTCACAATCTCATCTTGTTTTTTTTTTTTTTTTTTTTTTTTTTTTTTTTTTTTTTTTTTTTTGACGTTCATATTTTTATTTTTATTGCAAGGGTCGAATTTTATTGCTAGACTTTCTTATTCTTCTTACATTGTGGACCAGTGATTATGTATTGACTTGATTGTATTTTATTCATCAAAATCGCAGTAAAAATGAATTAAATTGATGTTAACATTATAAAATACAATAAAACTCCAACGAACAATCAAAGAGCCAGAAAAACACAATAAAATGCACACACAATATAAAGATACAGAATAACTCTGAAGTTTACATCAAGAAAAAAAGAAGATAAAAATCACAATAAAATGCGCACAAAAAAAAATTTAAAAAAAAACCCAATGAAACAACAATAATAAAAACAACCAAAAAGCATGAATAGGGAGGAATGCACAAGACAAATGTCAGGCAGATAAAAAAAAAAGGAAAAAGACACCCAATAAAATTGCCAAAAAGGTGAAAAGAAAATGAATAAGAATAAAAAGGAACACCAACATACAATAGCAGTTCCTGCCATTCACAAAGACTAGATTTGGAGGGTTCTTTTTACAATGCCAAAACCATTATTTAAAAAAATATTATTGTACATGATTGCTTCTTATTGTACATGATTGTAAGCTCACCGGTTTTCCCTCTGGGAGTGATGTGAGTCTGTTTTTATACTGAAATAATTTTTTTTAAATGAATTTAGCTAAGGACTGAATTATCAAATTACCTAAAAATATATACATAGCAACCAACTTACAGTGCAAGTAAAGTAACCTTAAACTGAGTCATAGATAGTCAATACTTTTAAGTATTAAAATATCAATGATGATATCTTGATGGTCAGAAACTCCTTAACCATAAACTATCAAAAATATGTGGCGAAGTTTGTAATTAAATAAACAATAATAAACATAATACAATATATACTTTTTACAACTTGATTTGTAAACTCAAACTCAGAAAACATTTTCTTTAAACATGATGGAGAATGCAAGGGATCATATGAACTTGGCTGCAAAGGGTAATCGGTTATTGAATAATCTAAGGGTCCTTCGTAAGCTTCCTCTTGGAACTCTTGGAATGTTAGAAGGCTTGAATTAGTCTGGAAAAAGAGATGCCCGCATGTTACATTATTAGCCGTGAACTGCAGGAGTTTTATGGTTAGCAGCGTTTCACTTTGTTTAGTATTGCTTGTAATGGTGATTATCAGATCACCCTTTGTTGCCTTATAGTAAACAGTAACGTCTCTCTTTCTTATCATTATAACATCATTCTTCTTGTCATCAGCGCAGTTGTCAACTTCTTTATATCCAGTAGCTAAATCGAATACGTAGTTATCAGAACCATTGCCACCTTGGAGAAAGTCATTACCGCCAAGAGAGATGAGTATATCATCACCATCGAACGACTTTAAGTAATTACTCTCGTCATTACCAATTAATATATCATTGTAACTTGTTGCGTAAACATTCTCAATGTTTTGCAATATATCATCTTCTGCATCAGCAAATAATCCCATAGTAAGAGCCAAGTTTACCATGACACCAATCCCTTCCCAGGGATCCCCCATATACATAACTGTGTCATATCCAGATTCACCATCAACCATATCAGTTCCATAACCAGGTATGATGACATCATTATCGGGCCCTCCGAGCAACCAATCATCATCATTACCTCCAAAGAGAATATCATCACCACCCCCTCCATCTAAAACATCATCTCCTGCAAGACCTTTAAGGACATCGGTTCCGTAACCTCCAACAATGACATCTAAGAAAGGACCTCCTAACAAATTATTATCAAGTCTGTTACCATTGATCTGATTAGATGCTGTCTGGCTTCCGTGAACTCCATGGAATGCTTCGTCGACAGGGTAGTCTACTAGAGTTATCCGCTGCTCAGATGATCTGTCAGATACATCAATCATTAACGGATACTTGTACCACATTTCGTTACACTCGTTTTCAGTTCTGTTGCAATCAGGTTCAGTACCAGAATTAATATTAAATATCTCACTTTCTGGAGTTTGAAAGAGAAGGTGGCGATTCAGGATGGAGGCTTTGTAATTTTCCAAGATTAAAGTTAATTTTGTCTTGTTCCACATTCCGTCTATTACCACGTCATTCGCTAAAGGCGTTCGGTCTGATAAAGTTAAGGAAGCGTATTCTCCTTTTATTTTGATGATATCTTGGGCTTTGTCCTCGGCAAAGTTGTTTACGATCTTGATTGTATCATCTGCTTCGATAGTGTATGTATCACTACCATTGCCACCCTCGTAATACCCACCACCAACTTCTGCGTGAATTAAATTGTTTAGATTATTGCCAACAACCACAGAGTAAGTCGGAGAACCATAAATCTCGACTGTTGACGAAAAATCGCATTCGGATGCATCACAAGACGATATTGTTTCTAACTCATCCATTCGTAAATGAAGTACCTGGAATATCAGACTAGATGGGGTGACAGATACAGACTGATTGTCGGTATGGGAGGTATCTAAAAACACCGGTGCAGACGCTTTGGACTTGTCTATACTAAGCACAGTTTTGACTATCCATCCATTTCGCTCAGTGAAACTGAACTTATATCCATCTATAGTCTTCACGTAAAGATGTTGATAGCGAATACCTGTAAACCATTTAACCACAGTCACATTTACTTGTCGACTGTATATGACAAGATCGTTATTGTGCTTAGAGAGGTTGATTTCATCAAATCGGTTTGGGAACATAACCGTATCAACCAAAAAATCTGATGCAACATTATTGATGACTTTATCACCTTCGCCAACCTTAATAATATAATAATCTGCTCCATCTAACCCTTTCAGAAGATCCCTCCCGGTACCCCCACTGATGAAATTAGTGTTCCCATTACCGTAAATCCTGTCTTGGTACGGGGAGCCTTGAATCGTGGTGACGTGTGAGAGATGTGGGAGCGAAGCGTTGATTGTCTGACCAGATGTCGCAGATATTTCGTTTATTTCAAACGCCAACAATGGTTCACAAGATCGGTTGTTATAGCAATCACGATAATGCGAAATTTTAACAAGGATAAAGTCAGTTATTGTCAGTGTCAAATGCTGGTATTCCTCCCCCATTAACCATTTTTTAAGGATCACACATGTACGCGAAGAGAAAGCATCATACAAGCGGAGATCATTGCCTTGCACACGGACCCGAAGTCGGTCTATGTGTATATCCATATATAGCATGTCGTTTACTAGATCAGAAGCTTTGTTGTTGATGGTATCACACCCTTCACCTTCCTTCACAATGTAATGGTCTTGACCATCTCCACCAATCACCACATCTTCGCCAGGGCCCCCATTCATCATGTTATCTTGTTTATTGCCGGTTATAGTATCAGAATATTTGCTTCCAATGATGCTCGATACCTTGGCATACATTGGTATTGATAGGTCTATAATATGCGCATGATCTTCATGAGTTAAGTATATTGCTTCTGCGGTGAGTTGCGGTTCCAGAGGGACAACTTGTGACACGTGAAATATAACTCCTGGTTGCGCCATGAAGTCTATGTGCTGATATCTCTTTCCCTGCAGCCAATGCTGAATCTCGACAGAGTGAGTGTTCAAAAAGCTCAGTATCAAATCACCTGATGCCTCGATTCGTGAGGAGAGGCTGCCAAACGGAGCCTCGAATACCAATAAATCGATTTTGTCATCATAGGCAAAGTTATTTATTACAGTATGTCCTCCCGTTTGTGGAACGATGTAGGTATCTGCTCCGTTGCCACCAATAACCTTGCTTCTTTGAGGGCCCAAGTGAAAAACGTCGTTTCCACCATTACCATATATTTCATAGAGATATTGAGAAAGTGAATAACTAAGGTTGGCATCTGTTGGTAACCCTTGAATTGCAAAGAAGATGTTATCATTATCATTGCCTTTATAATATCCCGTAAGAGAACTTGAAATTCCCTGTAGGCCATCCATAACCCTTACATGCCTCACCGGAATAAACAAAAGGATCTTTTCAGTGACAGTTTTGTATTTTATATGTTGAGATTCACCAATGCTTAAGACAATACTATTGCAGCGCGCAAAAATGGTATGACAGCTGTTTGCACCGTCTAAATTGTAGCAGAGTTGTGCGGTGTAGTTGTTATGCAAAATAAAGTGGATATCACCTCCCCAAACTGACTCGCGACCAGATGCGAAATTAATTACATTTGGTTCGCCATCTTTGTGAACCTCGGTGTAATACTGATGGTAGTCCGCCATTTGCCGTTTGAATTTCCTTGTGTGTGTCAATTCTTTGTAAGGCGAGTAGTAAAATATACTAGCAAAACCTTGTACTACATCGAGAACGCCTTTCAAGAATCCACGTAATGTAGCCCCAAGTTTATTCCAGAAGCAAGTCCCATGCTGTGGGCACTGTACCTTTTTAAGCTCTTCCGTAATATCATTCCAAATGTCGTCAATTAATATTCGACCTATGTTCAATGCAATAACCAATGGTTCTGTGACAACTGTTGCCTCTGGAAAAGCTGATTCCACCACGTTGAAACCAGTTATAGCAACATCTAAGGCAGCGTCGACAATGGAATGGGCCAGTTCTCCAGGACTTGTTGCCTGAACAGCATGTTTTATATCCTCCGTAATCATGTACACACCAAAGCCAATGCCTACGAAAGGAATGCATTCTCCAAATCTGGCTAATTTACCGCTCGCCTTTAGGACACTTTTGGCCTCGGATGCGAGTGAAATTTCCACTGTTTTTTCGGCCAATGACACCACACCTTTGTCGATACTTTTTTGAATATGTTGAAATATCTTGCTGGAAACTTTCTCATTGAAACCAGTAAGGGCACCTACACCATGGCCAAATTGTCCAAGGCCTACTAATCCGTGTTCTATATCTCCTTCCTGCAAAGCTCTGACTCCAGCTTGTAGACCCATAGCAATCCCATAAATCCCCATTGCTTTGTTAAGTGTCTCGCTTCGCCGAGGCGATTTTCCTCCAAGTTGTTGTCTGCCAAACTGTTCTTCGACTTCAGTTAATTTTTTTTCTGTATAATCGGACAGTTCCTCTGGCATTATTTTTAGTGTTTTACGCATGGATTCATTTTGTTTGTCAACGACCTCAACAACAAGTCTTTTGTCTGTTGTTGGCGTCATAGTGATCTCAAAGTCTTTAATTTCTCTACCAGGGAAAGATTCTTTGAATTGTTGTTCTATTTTTTTACCTATTTCCTTATGGTCTTTCATGAGTGCATCCTGTAACTCCAAGCTTGTATGAATTTGATCGACTTCTTGGATTTTAACATTTTGGTCAGAACCTAAAGGTAACTGACCAGAAGATCCTAAAACATTCAATTCGTTTATCAAATTTTCTCGATTATGATCGGACATTTTAATGGTAAAAACCTTTGATTTGAACATATCAATGTTTGATTTACTCAGATAATCATTCCATTCTTTTAGAACTTGAGTTTCCTCGTTACGTACGTTGCTTCCTATAAATTCATTATAGCCAGTATCTTTTCTGTTCGGATGATCAACCTTTTCTTTCCTTCCACCCCATGTGTCGCCTTTCGTCATAGGATGAGATTGGAAAGAAAATGTCTTTTTTTCCGCTATCATCATATTTACTGCTAATGTTTGGTAGTTTCGAACACATTCACTGACACCAATCGCAAATGTCGCCGTTCCCAGTTGTACCATTTCTTTTATGGTGGTACTATCCACTTCATGACTTCCCTGTCCACCAGTATTCCGCAACCAAATAGTTCTTCGTAAATCTTCGTTAACGTTGATGGGTTGCTCGTCGAGGCCATATAATTTTGATAATATTTCGGGCAAAAGTGTTTCAGCAATAGGAGCGTCAGTGGCTATATCAGGATACTTTGATCGATCTTTCTTAAAAGCTTGTATCATCGTCTTCCTTACTATTTCGTTTATGTTGTCTACATTATTTGCATTTATACCGAATTCATGATCAATATCAATACGAACGTGTCCGATTGGCCTTATATAAAAATCAACGGGATTCATTAAGTATAAAAAATCCCCAATTTCATAAATAAATGCTGGCCGCTTCTTTTGTGATACTTCACTGTTTATATTACTTCGTTTACTAGGATTAGGCAGTAAATCGGCTAACCACTGCACTTCATTTATGACATCATCACCGTGAACAAATTTTTTTATCTCAATTGATTGTAGGTCTTTGATTTTGGGTGTAAATATTTCCACTAATTTCCCTGAACCGTCTATGAATACACTAGATGATTCAGTGTTAATACTTTCCTTCCAAGTTGCTGTGACCTTACTAGCCTGATGTCTATGATTGGTGCTATCAATTATATTTTTAGTTACACGTTTTATGACTTGATTATTATTGGGACCTAAAGGCCCACTCGCATATAAAACAGAAGTTTCTGAAACTCTTGTGCCAGCTACGAAGTCAATTTTTCTTTCCGAGTCAACCACAAACTTATTTGCCTTGCGAGAAGTATCTCTAAAATTTCTTTTTTGCCCGTACGGATTAACGATCAAATTGTCAACACGGGTCACGACCACAGATTTCACTGTCTTACTAAATTCTTTTTGAAATTCAAATGGAAAAGTCACGTCAAATTTCCCCTCACCGATTTCTCGACTGAGCTTGCAGGATACCAGACTTACACGACCAATTGCTTCATTTAATTCAAGTCCCGGGATAGCTTGCACACGTTCAGATAACTGTCGAGCAGTTAAGTCTGATAATGTTGTTACCCTCTTCCGGTTTATTTTTTGTTGTTTCCCATGCCCTACTATTTCTAGTTTGTCTCTAGCTGTTAAACGAGCAGCATCGTGTGATGCTAAAAACTCATACGTGCCTCTTTCTGGGTTGTATTTAAACGTTCTTCGTCCATCGTACCATAAAAGAGTTGAAGATTCTGAATGTTTGCTAAACAAATCCTGCGCTGCTTTGTCCACAGTTGCATCGCGTTCGAGCTGCAAAATAACGCGATTTTCAAAGTTACCTCTAACCTCTGCCTTGGGGATAGTGTATCTTTGTATTTCCCCAAGAATATCCATAGTTACAACCTGTGGTTGTGTACCCTCCCTCAAATCGGCTACCACGGGTTTGACATCTCTTTCTTTTAACTCATAAATAAATTCAAGAAGCTGTATTTCATTTTTACCCTCTAAACTGACACTATATAAAGCTTGAATCGGTACATACTTTACCAGAGAAGCAATGTGGGACGCATTGACACCAGGAATGGGGTCGATATATAGCATTAACTGAGTCTCTTCGTAAACATACTTTAAGGAGGACAAGTTTTTCATAGGTGCCCATCCCGGGGGTACCCACACAGTACTACTATCTAAATTAACACTATTTTCAGGCGTTTTCATTGACGCATTGTATACAAATACATTAATATGTGTGTAGTTACTATGTTGGAGATAATATTCTTTGGCATTTTCGAGTGCAGGACTTGCGTCGACTACTCCAGTAGTGAATATCAGCATGACTTGGTGCTGCCTCTCCGGAGGATAGAGTACTCTATGAGATACAGTTCTCATCCTGGCATGGACTATCTGACCTGGCAAGTTATCCACCAATGTGTTGATAATCTAGGAAGAAAGTGCAACAGACACAAGAGATTGAATGATTTTGTTTAGTGATTGTTGCATGTTAGCTTTTCAATTGACCATTGCATATCTTTCTGGCGCGCCACACGGATCCATACGAGGGTGGGGGGGGGGAAAAGCGGAGCCGATTTAGATAATATTACCATAGGGCGATTTTTTTTATATGCAGGGGGGGGGGGCTTTCAGGGTGTGTTTGTTATTTTATGAACATTACAATCACGCAAACATCTCAAATTCGAGAAAATATAGAGGGCACTCTGTTTGGCAGATCACACAACATGCCTTTAATGTGCAGTATATTATTGAAAATGGAGGTTGTTGTATAAGGCAAACGAACTCATATGAGTTGACATGTGACGTCATGCCCGACGGTTTTTCGTTGTGCTTTGTTCTGCAGTATGCGCGTACACCATGTTTTGTGCTTTCAAAATCCGCGCCAAATCAAAGGCGTTTGAAACATCCAGCAGTCATTTGCTGTTCATGTCAATGGCCACTCCCTTTCATGTGTTTGTAAACACTGATGTCAACTCATCTATACTGTAGCAAGTTACAATTTTTAAAATTTTGCTACCCCCACCCCCACAAATGACCCCTCCTCAGCCGCCCCTCCCCCGGTGGGTGGGTATAGGGCGTGAATAATAGTGGAAGTCAATATTCTGTATCTTGGCGCAACAATATATTTAGTATTTGAACCTCCGACATGATATCTAAGGCTGTGTTCAGACCAAAATACGTTGTCGGGAAGCGGTTTCATCCGGGTTGCAATTGCTTTTTTTCCGAACGAAACATTTGCATGAAAAACTCCACTCAGGCGGTTTCGGATAGATTGACTCCACTACAGATCGATAAGATACTGAGTTAGCAA
The DNA here is from genome assembly GCF_011630105.1 of Anneissia japonica. Classification (NCBI taxonomy): domain Eukaryota; kingdom Metazoa; phylum Echinodermata; class Crinoidea; order Comatulida; family Comatulidae; genus Anneissia; species Anneissia japonica. Next base: position 185,634 of record NW_022749248.1, read on the forward strand.
CAAGAACAGGTACTTCGCAATGTCGTGACGCTCAAGTATTACAGTACTATTAATTCAGGGGAGGGTGGGAGAACGGGGGCACGTGTCCCCCCGTTTTGCCACCAAGTTTTAAAAATTTCAATGCAAATCAATGCTATGTGCTACTCACTGACCTATTTTGAAACTGTTGCACCCCCACCTACCCCGTGTTTGAAAAATTCTGGATCCGCCCCTATTGTTCTTTCTATAATATGTTTACCTACGGTAGGGCTATGAAATCTTATGGATTTATGGGATGTACGTCTTTAACAAATGTGAGCTCCTTGTATGTTATTAAATGTTAGTATAATACTACAACAACAACAGCTAGTACTCCCTTCTATAAAGTGTAGTACCAGGTAATTAGATAGATACTATCAAAGGCTAGAGAAAAAGACTAGGCCTAACTGCAGGCTGAGTTCGGTCCTACATTTCATTGGAATAGCAAAGTTTTAAATGGTTGACCTAATTTGGTATTTAGGATAAGTCACAGTCAGGCCTATCGAATCGTAATCTCAGCTGCTTAGAATTTCCGCATGGCTGGTTTTTAATATCAGCCAATTGCGTATCCAGTGAGGCAGTAAGCTAGCAACTTTCGATTTGGACGACGCGGCGTTCTACGACGGGCAGTGGAGCGTGAAACCGTACTGCGCATGCGAATACATAGGGAAGTCGTTCGTTGTGTGGGTTTGGCAACGGGCTTCAAGCGATTTGGCGTTGTGTTGACTACTACGGCAACGCGAGTTTCATAAATACACGCTCGCTGGGGACGCCTGCATAATTGATCACGCGATACGAGGGAACGCGTCTTTCTGTAAATCGAAACAGCTTTGATGTTTAGACGGGAAGTGCATCAGTGTGACCACTGCTTGGGTATTTACCCAAGATCTTGGGTATTTTGACTTGGTCTTGGGTTCTTGGGTATTCCGTTGAAATCCTTGGGTATTTTATTTTTAATAAGAAAATTAAATATTTTTGTCACAGAGGAAGAATTAAGAAGTAACAAAGTATATGTCAGTCCATTCAAGTAAGCAAAACTCAACGAAGTGCACATAACATTGTTAATTGACTGTTAATTGCTATAAACATGGGTTCAGAATTGTTTATTTGTGATTTGCGTTGCCATTTATCTTACTTAATTAATGCATTACATAATAAAACTTGATCACTGATCTACTGATAACACTGGCCGACTGAGAGCGTATTTTTCTATCTGTATTATCACCTCATGAATATTAATAATTAACACAAACAATTACAATAAAAAATGGTTTATAAATTGAACTAAAAGGGAAACTATACATGCGAAAAACACGGGTTTTTTTCAAATTTTAATGCATTTTCAGGAAGCTTGGGTAATTTTGGGCAATTTTTGCTGAATCTTGGGTAATTTCAACCCAGTCATTGGGTATATCAAAAATTGTGAGTGGTCACGCTGAAGTGCATAGTACGATACGGAGCCCCTAAAGGGACATGGTTAAAGAAAATATTAAACTATTTCGAGGGAACGAAATAATATTTCGAGGGAACGAAATAATATTTCGTTCGAACGAAATATTTAGAGGGAACGAAATAATATTTCGTTCTCTCGAAATACTATTTCGTTCCCTCAAAATAATATTTCGTATATGGTACGCCTACAGTGCCTTCGGCGTCGGCAGTTCGTCATGGGTGGTGCAAAGATTTGCCCAACGGGGGGACCGATGTCCCCTGCTGGGGGTCGATGCCCAAGACGAGGGGTCCGATTGCTCCGACGAAAGCAAAGTGTGTGTGGTAGAGCTTCGATTAAAAGTTTTCGACAGTTTATAAATTTTGACAATTTAAGGGTTTCAAAGGCTTATTTAATCGATATTAGTCTACTAATATGTAGAAAATACATAGAACTTTTGTTTCTCCCCGACGAATTGTGCTTTTTCTCCTTGACGGGGGGGGGGGGGGGGGACAGCTTTCCCCGACGAGGGGCCCTATAGTATTAGTTTATGTGGTAATATACATGCCTCAATTATCTTCCATTCTAGCGATCTAATCTTGCTTTACCATAAACTCAGGAAAGAAGACATGTTTAGCGTTACGATTTTGACAACTCCACCGTACTGACCTGTTATATCGGAAATCATAATTCCCGACAAACGACTGCGTTTACAGTTTGATGAGATGGTTTTGTTGTACATAATAGGCCTAAACACGTAATGTGTTTTATTGCTACATACGGTTAATGCCATGAATTACTAGGTCTGTAATTATTACAGACCTAGTATTTTGAAGCATGTCATGTACATTTATCCGAATTACGCACCTTGAGGGTATTCTTCTCAGTAGCACTAACATACTTCATAAATTCGTTGTAATCAGGAACGTCTCGATGAATACTATAATGAAGAACGGAAACAAGCATCAGAAATAATATAGAGCAATATGCTGCACTGTGGTTAAAATAGCAGTCTGTAACCCATTGACCAGTTTTCTGTGGTTTTAAGCATATCTCCAAAATTACAACAGTTTTTTTAAAAATAGGATGCACATCTTAAAGAATACATTCAAAGGAATGCAAAAACAAAACAACATTGATATTTAATTAGGTCTAGTAGTTCTTCAGTTATATTGAAACGTTCTTGGTACAATTTTAACTAAAAAAAAACTCCATAGCCTAGTGAAATTTACCGCAATTTTGTTAGTTCTTTGAAACAGTTGTGATAAAATCATCTTTTGAAAATGGGGTCTAAGTAGTCATTGCTACCTTAAGTCAGTACAAACTGTAACAAAACGATTGATACCCAAATGGCCATCCGTTTCCCATGTTTCTTGAAATGGTTGTAGCTAGAACCGCTAGAAATGAGCAGATTAAGCTTTAGTGTAATGTGATGTATTTATTCGCTACCCTGGAATTGGGGACAGAGTAAATAGAAGCATTATATAACTCTGTATTGTCCGCACGCAGGAGATTTTGGCCCTAACTTATGCTCTTGAGGCATATTCACAGTGGTTCTTTTCTAATACTTAAATGTATACACTTACGGAATAAATCCCGACATTAATAACAAATGTAAAATAGCGACGCTGATAATATGAGTCGATCAAATTCTTATGCTCCAGGGGCATAAATTGCATCATAATCTCCAGTTAGCATAATACCACAGTAAATCTTTATTAATGGGGGCACTCAACTTACTTTTTCTTGCGTTTGTCAACGATTTTGTTCGCTGTTCTGATGCCTTTTCCTTTATTTTAATTGCGGACGACTCAAACATATTTTACTCGCACAAGAATTGTAATGAATTAATTAGAACTGTTAATAAGGAATTTTATGTTCTTTAGTAACACTTTACGCAAATCATCGGTCCCAGTAACATTAAATGGTAAAGAAATTATACAGGTTGAACCAAATTCCTTGGAATTTGTATTGATCAGCGATTAGCATGGGACGTCCATTTACGTAACATAAGCAAAACATTAGCCAGAAATGTTGGCGCTATTTACATGATTATAGAGTTTGTCCCACCTAACGTTTTAAGGTTACTTTATATGTCACTAATACTTCCCTACCTAAACTATGGAATTGTCATTTGGGGATCAGCCGCTGATGTGTATCTAAATAAATCACTAATACTCCAAAAAAGAGCTATAAAACCAAAGCAAAATGGCTAGCTCACACAGCTCCTTTATTTTTTAAACATGATATACTGGCTATAAAAGACTTTAATGTTGGGTTATTCATGCATAGAGTTAAGTCAGGGGAAATTCCTCAGGGTATCTTGAAACTTTTTTTCTTAAACAATGATGTTCATTTATATTGTACCCGTCAGTCGTCGTCTTTTCATATACCAAAAGTAAGACTTAAATCTAGGCTTACTACTATTTTCTTTTACCGACCAAAATACTGGCTGACTCTACCTCCCTGTTTGTAAGATCAAAAGTCACTGTCTACATTCAAGGCTGAAGTGAAACGGTCAATTTTGTCCACATATCAATCAACTGAATAACTCTTTTTGTTTACTTTTTTCCTTGTTTTATTGTTCTGGTTATCTTAAATTATTTCATTTTCTTTTGACTTTGTGATTTTCTGATTTTTTTATGTTCTTATGCATTAATTTATAAGTTAGCTACCGGACCTACTTACAGGCATTGCCTTCTTGGTTTCGGCATTGTACCATAGGTGGTGAAATGAATAATGTTATTGTATTGAACGGTGCATGTGGCGAAAAAGGTACAGATTCTAGCGCTTTAAATGCATTTAATGTTTCATTTGGAAATGACAGTCTTGTCAATAAACAAATGAAATCAATCATATGACACAGTCTGTTTGTTATCCCCAAATCCCAATATACAATGATGGGTAGGCAACATTGCTTAGAGGCCCATTGTGTGAGGGGCTGGAGCTGCATGGTTAAGGATCAAGGTTCTCATGCTGCCTAACACTCAAAGCTATGTACTACTTTTTTTAAAGTAAAATATTTACTTCATGGGTTCACTTTTATATTAAATTTTTCGCGCACGTTTTTTGGAGATTTTTTTGCTTTTTTAATAAATGTCTAATACGCTATGTTTTTGTTAATTACTTTGATTGTGAAAGAAAAACATTTTTATATAGCTACCTTGAATTCTTCTTTTGTTCTCTGTGAATGTCATTGTTGTAGCACATTTCACGAAGCCCAGGCCTTAGTTCGCAGCATTGCATTCCACTTACAGACCAATGACTCGCAATGTTTCCTGAACATTGTAAAAAAAAAAAGAACATTGTAAAAAAAAAAAAAGAACATATGCTTTGGAATTTCCTTAAGGTTTTTTGTTTCGTTGCTGTAAAGATTTCGTTGCTATCCTGGGGGGTACTCAACTTTCAGAAATTTTCGCGCAAAATTAGCCTCATTTTCTAAACATTGAGAACATTTTGAAAAAAAAGACCCATTGATATACCAAATTTGACCCAAAAAGCGGGTCATTGATATACCAAAACCAATTTTGTTATTGTTATATATGTGTTTTGTCTTGCCACACATTTCATAAGCACTTGAGGTCTGGGGAAGTACATATATGACACATTTAAAACCAATACACCTTACTCAAAAAAGAATTGTACGCACTATAACACATTCAGACAGATTAGCACACACATCATCACTATTTACATAATTGGCAATCCTTAACATTTATAAACAATATGAATCTCAATTACTTTTATTTGTTTATGACAGTATTAACCGCAGATTTTCTTTAACAATTCCTCAATATTTTTCATATGTTCAGCATTATCACACGACACGGGCTTAAACAAAGGGGAATCTGACTATCCCAAAACATAAAAGTAATGTGGGACAATTCTCTGTTGGGTGATCTGGTGCTAGACTACGGAATGCGATTCCAGAATATATCAGACATGAATCAAAATCTGATTTTAAGAGAGAAATGAAGTTACTTTTATTTAAGTAAATTTACCCATTATTTATATGTATATTTATGTAATTATTTATGTACTGTATATTTTCTTTGAAATGAATTTTTTGATAAATTTTATTTATTCTTTTGCTTTGAAATGGTATATTTGATATTTGTTAAGTTGAAAATGTAATAATTTTGTCCTATATATAGAATTATGCAATTGTTTTACGTTTAAAGGGGCTGGACTTGATTAGTGTTTACACTATTTTTTAGCTCCTTCTTATATTGGTTTATGTATTTATTTGAATTTTATATTACTTATACTTATTAGAAAATAAAGTTGAAGTTGAAATTGAAGTTTAATTTGTATTCATACATTCTCCTGATGACAGTCAGCAATCTCACCAAAACGTTATAATCAACCAGTGGTTTTACCTCATATTCTTACACATGGTGTACCGAAATTTTATTTAAATTGTTATCGATACTCACCATGTAAACCTTCAAGAAATATTTTAATATTCGTATTGTAAACATCAAAAACACTGCTATCTCACCATGTTCTATTTCATAACTTGATAAAACATATTGTCAAATGTACTCGCTAGTTTCAAATACATTTTTGGCATTTATATGATACCATTTGAATTGTTATTTACTGTATATATATATATATATACATACATATATATATATATATATAATATATATACATATATATATATGTAAATACATTTAAATAATAAGAAAAAGGGCCAAGCAGTCAGCTTTCAAGCAACATGATATAATTATTGTTGTTGTGCCCTTTAGTAACAAAATCCTATCCACATTTTTAATTGAAATATGCTTCTGTACGTTTGTAACTCACATTAAATTTTGACACTGGCATCCATATAAGCTGCTGCGAAAGAATCAATAGAACGACAGCACAAAGTAGGCATAAAAATATACCACGGCGGTTCGGAAAAGTTCGTTGTTGCATTTTCTATGGAATCTCAGATAAAGTCTAAAGCAATTGCCAAGCCCAAACTAATCACGTCAGTAGGATAATTACTGAAT
>NW_022749248.1:193323-207095 GCF_011630105.1 Anneissia japonica
ACAGTCGGGCCTAGACTTGCCACAAGTCTCTAATTTATGGATTTTTCGTAGTACATTAGCGCATTTCGGAAAGCGCCACCAGCGTCAGTTTATGTTGAGAAACTTTTGATGAGAATTAGAGACTTGTAAAAGAGTGAGTCAAATCGAATGCAGACCGCTGGCCGTGACAAGCATGACGTAATTTTTAAGATGCCGTATTTGGCAATAGGGTGAATTTTATGACGGAAGGTCAACCAATCAAACGGTTCTCGTTTTGGTGCCAATGTATGAATGTAGAGAGAAGTCGGGAAGTTGGGACATGCTCCCGTACGTGCAGGTGTGTGGAATATCGTGGTACATTGTTAATGGAGAAAAAAAAACACCAACCAAAACGCCAAAAAAGCTGTATTCCAGACAATTTTTGTTCTGCGCGCAAGATCGAGTGCGTGGAAAAGCTGCAGTCTAGAAAGTATTTGGTTTGCGAAGCGCCTTAGGTTCACGCGAGGCTCAGTATTTTAAAGACTAGAACATTTATCAGCCCACCACTAGGCCTAGGCCGACGGAAAAGCTGTCATGCTCTCGCAACTGCGACACAAAATTGAAGACAATGTATACCCTGTCTCTTATACACATCTAGATGTGTATAAGAGACAGGATTTTACGTGTGACCTTGAAACTGTTATTAATTTCTAACTTGTCTAACTAATGTAAAGGTGCGTCAGTCTTTAAATTACTTATTAGAATTCTGTGTTTATCTTTCATTTATTGTTAAAATAAATGAAAGTGAATGATAGTAAGATAAAATGTAAACCATAAAGCTACTTTTTTAGGAGGGCTATAGTTTGTTAAAGCAAATGAATTTACCAATACCAGATACCATTTTTTTTTAGTAATTTTAAAAATACACCTTGAACTTAATTTAAAAATCAAATAAATAGCCCCCATCACCCCTTCTGTCTGGCTCTGTTGTGAGTGATTGTCAATGCACTTGTTATTGTACCTGCTTGACACTTTACATGGATCTCTGACATTAAATAATTTATCAATACTATAATATATAACTATTTTTAATCATAAAATAATGATAAGGTCTATGTTAAATGTGCCATGGTTATGGAAAGTAGTCATGCCTATATGAAAATTTGGCTAGGACATAGTTGGACAAACTATTTATAATTTTTTTAAAATGATATATAATTTATAATTATAAAATAAAATTGTCTTTATTTTACAGGTTTATCTCATACAGTTTTTACCATATACAGTACTGATGTTGCAGAAATTGTTGATAATTTTGTGATTAAAATTGATATATTGTTGTTCAGATCTATTTATTTAATTGTTTTGCAGGAATGGATATTCTGTGAATAGTCCAGCCGGATGATCCCGACTGACTACCGTCAAGTTATGAAACTTGAGACACTTAGCATCTGATGGAGAAGCACAAATTCCTGTATACCAAACCCAGTGTCATTTCGATAATAATTGTACTGAAATATACTTATGATAATGAACAATTAAATACAGTATGATCCTTCCTGTATTCTTTTGCATTGACGTTAAATTGACTGGTAATTAATATAGTAAATTGTTTGTTAATTAGTAAAAATATTTGTTTTTCCTGAAGCAGTTAATAGTATATATGGGAAAACACTGAAAGATCAAAAAATAAAGTTTGAAATGTAAAATCACTGTGGTTTGGATCATTTTTTGAGTTTCGTACAATGACAGTTACAATGTATTTTAATCCAAATACATGCAACTAAATTGTTTTCTCATTTACCTGCAATGTAGCCTTTTTATTTTTACAAATTAAACAGAATGATTATATTTATTGAAAAATAAATCTGATAGCTATGAAGATCAGAACAATTAAAAGAATTGCACATTTTCACCTTTTTGCCTATTTGTTTTATTTATGGCCCAATAGAATGCTATAAATATTGTTTGTAAATTTGGAGTTGCATATTAATCACTGTAACTTAGAAATAATACAAGAAAAAAAATTGATACTAAGGGGTGAAATTTGTTGTTATTAATTTAAGATTAAACATAAATGTATTGAAAAAGAAATGCATGTCATGTAATTAAATCAATTAGGCCTCCTTTTTTGGCCAACATACCGTACTGTACAATGAACAATAAATTAAACCTTTCTTATTAAACAATAATTTAGTACTCAGCTTCTCATCAAATGTTAATTAAAAACAAAAACAATTTGATATATTTATTCATTGTTTAAATTTCGGAAATACAGCTTTATGCAAAGGATGCAATTGTCCATAGATACGATGATATTCACCCATTCGTCGTACGTAGCAAATTGAGGTTCCTAAATCTTAGCAAGTTTGAAAAATTAAATATTTATACATTATTATTATTATTTAATGCTATATTAGCTCCAACAATTACATTACAGTATGTTAAAAGTAATATGTAGGCCTTTTTCAAATAGATGTCTGCAAACCCGACGTGAATATTGGCTATTGTGCTCTCTCTAGGCTAGGCCTAAACCTGAATGTGCTGAACCCGGCGAGAAAGCATGAGCTTGGCTGTATCATATCGATAATAATACTGTATTTATTAACTGGCGTGAAGTTGGTTACTTTCCATGCAGCACACTTCTGTTGTGAGGGTGCGTTTAAATATTACCTCCATGGTTGGACGAATTTTGTGATAGGGGCCTAGCACTCCTCGCGGTGCACAAGCTGAGCTGACCTGAATTCTCCTTATCATTAGCTGGGCTGAGGGGAAGCATAATTAGCATATTTAATTTATGCCGCGATAATTAGCCAATCGGAAATCACAGTTGTTAAATACGTCATACACCACGAAATCGTGGTGCCTGCACTCGAAATCCTCACTATTTTCCCAGTCCCTAATCCCAGAAAAAGTATACTATGGAACGCCATGCAAATAAGTAATATGGAACGCCATTTGTGCCAAAATCGATTTATTCTTAAGCATTTCAATGATTAAGACAAAGATTAGGGACTGGAACCCAGTCTAAGTCGGGCCTATCGCATCGTACTCTCAGCTGCTTAGAATTTCCGCATGGCTGGTTTTTAATATCAGCCAATTGCGTATCCAGTGAGTCAGTTAGCTAGCAACTTTCGATTTGGACGACGCGGCGTTCTACGACGGGTAGTGGAGCGTGAAACCGTACTGCGCATGCATTGGGAAGTCGTTCGTTGTGTGGGTTTGACAACGGGCTTCAAGCGATTTGGCGTTGTGTTGACTACTACGGCAACGCGAGTTTTATAAATACACGCTCGCTGGGGGCGCCTGCATAATTGATCACGCGCTACGAGGGAGCGCGTCTTTCTGTAAATCGAAACAGCTTTGATGATCAGACGGGAAGTGCATAGTACGATACGGAGCCCCTAAAGGGACATGGTTAAAGAAAATATTAAACTATTTCGAGGGAACGAAATAATATTTCGAGGGAACAAAATATTATTTCGAGGGAACGAAATAGTATTTCGAGGGAACGAAATAACGAAATACTATTTCGTTCCCTCGAAATACTATTTCGTTCCCTCGAAATACTATTTCGTTCCCTCGAAATAATATTTCGTATATGGTACGCCCGCAGTGCCTTCGGCGTCGGCTGTTCGTCATGGGTGGCGCAAGGATTTGCCCAACGGGGGTACCGAGGTCCCCTGCTGGGGGTCGATGCCTAAGACGGGGGGTCCGATTGCTCCGACGAAAGCAAAGTGGGTGTGGTCGAGCTTCGATTAAAAGTTTTCGACAGTTTATAAATTAATTATTAGTGTACTAATATGTAGAAAATACAACTTTTGTTTCTCCCCGACGAATTGTGCTTTTTCTCCTTGACGGAGGGGGGGGGGGCAGCTCTCCCCGACGAGGGGCCCTATAGTATTAGTTTATGTGGTAATATACATGCCTCAATTATCTTCAATTTTAGCGATCTAATCTTGCTTTTTCCACCGTAAACTCAGGAAAGAAGACATGTTTAGCGTTACGATTTTGACAACTCCACCGTACTGACCTGTTATATCTCAAAATCATAATTCCCGACAAACGACTGCGTTTACAGTTTGATGAGATGGTTTTGTTGTACATAATAGGCCTAAACACTTAATGTGTTTTATTGCTACATACGGTTCATGCCATGAATTACTAGGTCTGTTAATTATTACAGACCTAGTATTTTGAAGCATGTCATGTACATTTATCCGAATTACGCACCTTAAGGGTATTCTTCTCAGTAGCACTAACATACTTCATAAATTCGTTGTAATCAGGAACGTCTGGATGAATACTATAATGAAGAACGGAAACAAGCATCAGAAATAATATAGAGCAATATGCTGCACTGTGGTTAAAATAGCAGTCTGTAACCCATTGACCAGTTTTCTGTGGTTTTAAGCATATCTCTCCAAAATTACAACAGTTTTGTTAAAAATAGGATGCACATCTTAAAGAATACATTCAAAGGAATGCAAAAACAAAACAACATTGATATTTAATTAGGTCTAGTAGTTCTTCAGTTATATTGAAACGTTTTTGGTACAATTTTAACTAAAAAAAAACTCCATAGCCTAGTGAAATTTACCGCAATTTTTTAGTTCTTTGAAACAGTTGTGATAAAATCATCTTTGAAAATGGGGTCTAAGTGGTCATTGCTACCTTAAGTCAGTACAAACTGTAACAAAACGATTGATACCCAAATGGCCAACCGTTTCCCATGTTTCTTGAAATGGTTGTAGCTAGAACCGCTAGAAATGAGCAGATTGTAGCTTTAGTGTAATGTGATGTATTTATTCGATACCCTGGAATTGGGGACAGAGTGAATAGAAGCATTATATAACTGTATTGTCCGCACGCAGGAGATTTTGGCCCTAACTTATGCTCTTGAGGCATATTCACAGTGGTTCTTTTCTAATACTTAAATGTATACACTTACGGAATAAATCCCGACATTAATAACAAATCTAAAATAGCGACGCCGATAATATGAGTCGATCAAATTCTTATGCTCCAGGGGCACAACTTGCGATCATAATCTCCAGTTAGCATAATATCACAGTAAATCTTTATTAATGGGGGCACTCAACTTACTTTTTCTTGCGTTTGTCAACGATTTTGTTCGCTGTTCTGATGCCTTTTCCTTTATTTTATTTGAGGACGACTCAAACTTATTTTACTCGCACAAGAATTGTAATGAATTAATTAGAACTGTTAATAAGGAATTTTATGTTCTTTAGTAACACTTTACGCAAATCATCGGTCCCAGTAACATTAAATGGTAAGAAATTCTACAGGTTGAATCCACCAAATTCCTTGGAATTTGTATTGATCAGCGATTAGCATGGGACGTCCATTTACGTAACATAAGCAAAACATTAGCCAGAAATGTTGGCGCTATTCACATGATTATAGTGTTTGTCCCACCTAACGTTTTAAGGTTACTTTATATGTCACTAATACTTCCCTACCTAAACTATGGAATTGTTATTTGGAGATCAGCCGCTGATGTGTATCTAAATAAATTACTAATACTCCAAAAAAGAGCTATAAAACCAAAGCAAAACGGCTAGCTCACACAGCTCCTTTATTTTTTAAACATGATATACTGGCTATAAAAGACTTATATCATTTTAATGTTGGGTTATTCATGCATAGAGTTAAGTCTGGGGAAATTCCTCAGGGTATCTTGAAACTTTTTCCCTTAAACAATGATGTTCATTTATATTGTACGCGTCAGTCGTCGTCTTTTCATATACCAAAAGTAAGACTTAAATCTAGGCTTACTACTATTTTATTTTACGAACCAAAATACTGGCTGACTCTACCTCCCTGTTTGTAAGATCAAAAGTCACTGTCTACATTCAAGGCTCAACTGAAACGGTCAATTTTGTCCACATATCAATCAACTGAATAACTCTTTTTGTTTACTTTTTTCCTTGTTTTATTGTTCTTGTTATCTTAAATTATTTCATTTTCTTTTCACTTTGTGATTTTCTGAATTTTTTTTTTGTTCTTATGCATTAATTTATAAGTTAGCTACCAGACCTACAAAAGCTATGTAATATTTTTTTTAAAGCAAAATATTTAATTCGTGGGTTCACTTTTTTATTAGATTTTTCGCGCACATTTTTTGGAGATTTTTTTCGCTTTTTTAATAAATGTCTAATACGCTATGTTTTTGTTAATTACTTTGATTGTGAAAGAAAAACATTTTTATATAGCTACCTTGAATTCTTCTTTTGTTCTCTGTGAATGTCATTGTTGTAGCACATTTCGCGAAGCCCAGACCTTAGTTTGCAGCATTGCATTCCACTTACAGACAAATGACTCGCAATGTTTCCTGAACATTGTAAAAAAAAAAAGAACATATGTTTTGAAATTTCCTTAAGGTTTTTTGTTTCGTTGCTGTAAAGATTTTGTTGCTGTCCTGGGGGGTACTCAACTTTCAGAAATTTTCGCGCAAAATTAGCCTCATTTTCTAAACATTGAGAACATTTTGAAAAAAAAGACCCATTGATATACCAAATTTGACCCAAAAAGCGGGTCATTGATATACCAAAACCAATTTTGTTATTGTTATATATGTGTTTTGTCTTGCCACACATTTCATAAGCACTTGAGGTCTGGGGAAGTACATATATGACACATTTAAAATCAATACACCTTACTCAAAAAAGAATTGTACGCACTATAACACATTCAGACAGATTAGCACACACATCATCACCATTTACATAATTGGCAATCCTTAACATTTATAAACAATATGAATCTCAATTACTTTTATTTGTTTATGACAGCATTAACAGCAGATTTCCTTTAACAATTCCTCAATATTTTTCATATGTTCAGCATTATCACACAACACGGGCTCAAGCAAAGGGGAATCTGACTATCCCAAAACATAAAAGTAATGTGGGACAATTCTCTGTTGGGTGATCTGGTGCTAGACTACGGAATGCGATTCCAGAATATATCAGACATGAATCAAAATCTGATTTTAAGAGAGAAATGAAGTTACTTTTATTTAAGTAAATTTACCCATTATTTATATGTATATTTATGTAATTATTTATGTACTATATATTTTCTTCGAAAAGAATTTTTTGATAAATTTTATTTATTCTTTTGCTATGAAATGGTATATTTGATATTTGTTAAGTTGAAAAAGTAATAATTTTGTCCTATATATAGAATTATGCAATTGTTTTACGTTTAAAGGGGCTGGAATTGATTAGTGTTTACACTATTTTCTAGCTTCTTCCTATATATGGTTTATGTATTTATTTGAATTTTATATTACTTATACTTATTGGAAATAAAGTTGAAGTTGAAGTTGAATAAATAAGGGGTCATTGTTATACCAGAGAGCCGAAAATGTACCCATATTAGCAACACATCCCCGTATGGTCATTTGAACTGAGTATCCCCCGGGGGTTGCTGTAAAGCGACTGTGTTTGAAGACATGCACAAATGGTAATTATCAAACGTACTACCAATCACGTGTTCAAAATTTGACCATGTAACGTCATTTGTTGGGCAATCTTATTAAAGTATCTGTCTTTATTTAGATAGAAGCATTACTTATGCAAGTAGTTACTTACCAGAATAAGTTTTAACTATCGCTCTGATTGAATAATTAAGTCTTGTTCCACTCAGGTTAAAGTCATGCACATCTCCATTTTGCAATGTGTAGTAGAGATCACCGTCAACCCGAAAAACACGTGCCTCGCCATTAGAAGTCGAGTACTGAAGTGCTGCCCATCTTACTTCTGTTGGAAAAGACCATCCGATAACATCACCGGCCGTAACCTTAATACGTTCACACTCAGGAACAACATAGACGACATTCTGATCTATTGCACCAGCTGGAATATCGTTGATACCAACAATTTGGTACCGGTGAATAGAAGATATATCTGCTACTGCTCTCCACACTATTGCCTTGAATGGACGATGGTACTTCGATCTATAGTGCCATTCTGCGAGGGTGCCGTTACAGCTGAACGGGTTGTCTGGAGACACCATTGTCCAGTTCCCGCCGTTGACTTGTTCGCGACTGCGAACTTCCCATCCGGTGGAACATACTTCTACGTTACGAAACAGTTGGAATGAAAAAGTAAGGGAAACAATTATGAACAATTTACTATAGAAGCTAATGAGATGGACACTACTATAATTAATTCCCTCGCGATTGTCAAGAAGTTGAACAAGCATGTTCTTAAACAGATTTGAACCAAGGACCTCCCACTTTTGTAGCTTGACGCTAGAGAATCGGGCGAAGTATAACTCGTAACCTTGGGCCTATATGGATTACATCCTCAGTGGCGTATCTGGGGTCACTTGTCAAAGGGGGAAAAATTCTGGTGGTAGGTAAATTTTCTCGTTCAGAGTTTTCCTGGTAAGAGGGTAAAAAAGGGCCAATTTAGCACAAAATTTAATGTTTATATTTTTTCTTCCCGGTCAAAGCCGTCAGGGGGCACTCTGCCTCCTGATCCCCTTAGATACCTTACTGTACATCCTACGATTTGACCAATGCCACAGAAATAGCATTCTTGATTGTTCAGTGTGTAGGAGTGCCTGTATAGAGACCAGGAGGTCTGGATTAAAAATTCAAGGAAACGATTTTTTTCATTTCTTGATCGTGTTGATCATCGCAAGGGAAAGAATAATTGGGCAAACAAAATTACTTTGATATATAGGTTTCTCGGCCATTAAAAAAAAATTAGTTCAAATTCAATTTTCAAATTTGTCCTTCAAAATCTATTTATTGTATTTGAAAAGTTCAGTATCGTCTTTGGTCATCCAATTTCGCCCCCTTTGAGCCTTCCCCGGTGTTAGCCAGAATTTAAATTCGTCTTATTTCACACAATTTAACTGTAGTTTCTTTAAATTTCGGTGCCACTGTTATCTTAAAAAAAATACCATACATTATAAATATCGGAGCGACAGGTCGTGTCATCTTTTTTATGGTTATAACATTGTCCTTTTGGTTTTATTTCTTTCAAGTCTTTTGCGTACAATATAAAAGTGACGGAGATGTTCGGCCCGCAACTTAACTTTGAACATGCGGTCTATTCCCTGTAAACAACTAAACAACATGTTTTACTTCTCTTCATTATAAATATTTCGTGATTCCTCTCATGGTAACTCTCCTTTAAATCCTCCCGGCAATCACCCCTTGCAAAAATAATGAACACTCCTTATTCGGTTGTTCTAAATATTTTAATTTTACCTAAAACAATTTCAGATCTGGCATATAGGTCACTATGTCTATAAAATGTCTTATTTCAGTACAAGCCACAATCGGTACGTTTAAGTTATATGATAGATTATCAATGTATTCTCTTACCCTGTTGTGCATTTGTTGTCAAAAAGAAACAGGCAGTGACAGATATAAGGAATAACCAAACGTATTTCTTGAACATCATGGCTGAAAATAATGACAATATAATTAAAATGGGTTGAACATCTTGAAATTGCATGGTAATATAAAGAACTCACAAAATAATAACTCAGCTGTTGTAATGTACACCTACAGAAGCATTAATCATATTCAAAACAATTTAACATAGACAAAAATAGGGTTTTTTTACACGCATTTTGGTACCCTATTCGCCCAATTGCGTTCAGTATTAACAACACAACAGTGTTTTCAACGAAAAAAGCCCGAATTTAAAAGTTGCACTTACTTATACTGTATCACTGTTGAATAGTACAATAGAATAGTTGCATTTTAGTACAATACAGAAGGCTAAAGTTCGAAACTGTGCGATATATCTATGGTCAGCACTAGATTCCATCCCTCAAAATGACATGACTTCACTATACAGTCGCCTATCATCGGAAGCAACACCCGAGCGGTTTCCGAAGCGACGGCACTTTGACAGGTCGAAAAAAAACGATATGTGTAGACGTGTTTGTCATTTTGATCTAGGCCTAGGCTTATGCAGTTAATATTTTTAATCTGTTGAATGTTATATAGTGGATAACTGTTATATGTGGTTTTTTATCTGTTTTGTACACCTAGGTCCATATTTTGTATACAATTGTTTTGTGTTTGTGTTTTATACAGCAACTTTTGTTAATGTAATTTATTATATAATGAATATGGTTTTAATAAAGAATTTAAATAGGCCTACTGTAAATCATTTGTAAATATTAATAAAAACATTGTTTTTAATTATTATATATTAAATATACAGTATTTAGCTTCCTTATAAGAATTGTTTAAATAAATAATCCTTCCATTTAACATTATCATGATTGATTTAAATCCTAAATATAGCACACAATATCAACAGAAAGTTTTTAATACAGTGTTTCGATGAGAAACTATATTGTTGAGGGCGTAAATTTTCTATCGCCAATCGTAACGTAGAGGGCGTAAATAGCGTGGGTAATTCAGATTTGATGATGAATTCGCTGTCACACGTTATGTTTTTATGCTAAAGTAATTGCTGGTTTTATCTGTTAAAAACCCATTTCTGAAGTTTGATATCATGCTGTATATGATATGTAAGAACCATTTTGATTACCTTAGAGTAGTTGTCAATACTGTAAATCGTATTTTAATCACATTTTGCTTAGAAGGAGTTGCATGCCTGTCACACATGTGTAATGATAGCGGTGCTTAGTCGGTCCTGCTTGGACTTTATGGTTGATAGCTAGCCTAGCTTAATTTGGACTGTCGTAATACTTCTACTCTGATTTTATTGTATGTGCTACGAGAATTATATGTTTAAGTAAGATGTATTACATGAATATCATAAATTATAATCTATACCATATATTTTTATAATGTAAATATTAATATAATGGTTAATGTAGGAACTATTTTATGTTGCATCTGATATAATTCCTTTGTTTTCTGAGATAGATATATTATGGTTACATTGGCACATTGATATACATTTGTCAAATTGTGTTATGAGGTTTTATCTATGATGCTTGTTTATTAGACAACCTCTGGAATGTGTTCAAGCTTATTGTTTGTATTTCTTATTTACCATATTGCATTTATGTTTATCTTACTCCATTTGATTCAGAATGTATTACTGGTGCAATTACTGTAAACTGATGCACTGTACTGAATTGATGTGTAGTTGGGGAGATAAGTTGTATGTTCATGGTCTAGGATTGATATGTTATTGCTTACATAGTCTCTTTGATAATCTTAATTACTGTCCTTACACATATTATTGAAGACATTGCATTAATTTACTGAATATGTTTAGGCTTACAATATGCATTATGTTAACTTAATTAAAACGCTTATTAGATTTGGAATTACTGTATATTATGTAACTTCAATCATATTTGATTCTGATTTGAGCTTAAAGATCTGATGATTGCATTAAGCTACAATATGATTTACTGTATTTAGTTATGATACTATTTATTTAATAGTTTATACTTCTGGTAAATTTATGTTTACAAAATTTACTGATTACATGCTACCTTACTGTTTTACTGACTGATGTATTGTCTACTGTCTTTGATTCTTTCAGAATTGAATAAATATTTTATCTAGTAATTTTACTGGATTGTTTATCTCAATACTTTCTCCCTGCGTCTGATCCGATCCCTCGCCTCGCCATACAGTATATTAAATGTATTAATCTTCCTAATGTATAAATCATTTATGCAATTGCATTTATAGTCATCTTAAAATTCTAAATACTGTACAGTAAACCTGCTAGTCTCTAGTATGTTGAGTTTGTGTGCTTTTGAATACATTTTAATTGTTTAATTGTTTATACTTTATATAATGTACAGTAATATTTACTAAATTGCATATATTCTGAGAATGTAAAGCCTGTATATACTTTTATGTTTTAAGTCCGTATACAAGTCTTAAACTGGCAACATCTGGGGACGGTGGAAGTAGGGTTTCTTATTTGGAAGGTGGACACTGGTCCATCCAACAAAATTACATGTTGTTATAGTGACGATAATGCAAAGTATACTAACCTTCAACTTTCCACAAAAAAACAAAACATAGTAATAGAAAAGTGGTGAAATATAGCATTTAAATATAAATCCCAAAACTGAGCAGAGATTTGTGTGTAACCAGCAACTACTACTATTGTAACTCCGGAATATATTAATGGTAACTTGATATTACCACAGGGGCAATATGGGTCAGTCTGTCAAGATTGAGTGGAGTGGGAATAAAGTGGTCGATAAATCATGTACCGATTCAAAAAGCCCTGTTAGCGAAAGGTGATTCCTTAACACTGAATTCTGCTGTACAACATGATCAGGCTATGGAATCAGTTGAAAGAGCACACCACACGTATAGGCCTAGCCCAAACGAACCAACAACAGCACCAGCAAGTTGATGCTATAAAGTATAGGCCTAATAACATTCTAGTAAACAACCACATTCGAATACATCCCAACATGAAGCCCGCCAACCGTGACCCCGCCAACAAACCCCAACACAGCGTACCTGCGGAAATTGTGGATTCTAATGTTACCATGTGACATAAGGATGTGACATAAAGAAGTCCTCTCCTTAAAACTTCTAACCTACCAAACTTTGCGTATCTCAATATACATATATATTTCCTTAAATCATGGAAGTCCACTCGTTAAATTAGTATATATAGTATAGAGGATTTTGTCTGTCAATCTCAGACATCCAAATTTTAGGAAATTACGTTTTATGCATGCACCGACATGAAAGTTTTAACCTAATAACTTTGATATATATGTTTTATTTCTTTGTTGAATGGATTTCTTTAATAATAATATTACAGTCTAATATGACCACAACATAAGGAAGTCCACTCAGTAAATGTTTAGCATAATATTGTACAGAGAATTTTGATTGTTTATCAATATCATTATACACATGTTCGATCCAAATCACGTTTTATGCAAGCACTGACGAGGAAAGATTAAACATAATGATTTTGATACTGTATGTACATGTTTTATGTTATGTGTTGATTGGTCTTAGTTAATAATATTACAGTTTAAAAAAATTCATATTATAACAACTTGGTCATAATATATTTTATTCTTAAAGGAAGCAGAATAATGCAATTCTTTCAACAACTGTACTCGTACCAAAACTTGATTGGTGTGATTTTACTTCCACCAGGAAATTAATTAAATATGCATAATTGTCTTTTGTTGTCTTAAAATTTTAAAAAAATATAATAAAATGCCTTTCAATAAGATTATAAGAATCAACGCACATACATATTCTCCCTGTGATTGTTTTTTGATTAACCATACATCGTGACATATAAATAATAAAAAAAAAAACTCGACAGTACATCGCGCAACCGATTTAATTACAGTCCCTTTTAATTAATAGTCAGAAAATGCAAAAATGTATTTCATTTTGTCTATATTTTTGTCTTTGTTTGAGGTAGGTTGTATTTCAGACAGAAAGAGTTGGAATTTGCCAGGCCACCAGGCACTGCAATCACTTTGTTTTGTTTTGGTTTTTTTTTAATCATTTTACCGTCACCCTGACCTTCCCCATGGCAAAAGGTGCCAAGGTCTAGATCAGCGCCTGCACGTTTTGGTTAAAAGAGGACCATACCAAAATTATTTTTCGTTCAGAGATCTAATCCTAGGTTTTTGTCAATGTCAAAAAGGCAACATACTAAAATAAACAACAATGTTGGGAGTAACAAGCTTTCTCCTGAATAAACTTAGCCTGCATGTTTTGACTTCAAACTTCAAAAAGTATTTTATTGTTTTGTTTCATCATAGCCCTGATGTTAGTTTAAAACATATTTTATAACAAAAAAAAATATACATTTTTTAACTATGTATTA
>NW_022749248.1:207736-211361 GCF_011630105.1 Anneissia japonica
ATAAGAGTCTATTATACTGCAAGGATGGAAGTGTGGGTTAATAAGGGTGGGTGGAGAGCCATGAAATTAGCTTCAGACTGGATGGAAAACTTCAAGTAGTCCTACTAATGCTATATAAATACTATATTATAATCTTTTATTATTTTTAGTAGTCACTATTACAACAGTTTAACAATGAGATTCTATACAGGATTTAAAATTTATAAATGCCCAATATTCAGTAAAGTAGATTTCCCTACAATTAAAAGTCGTAATAGTACTGGGTTTAGGAGTTTGAGCTCCAAAGAACAGGTTATTCCATCCGTAGCCTTTTGATGAAGAAAGTGTACCTTACATTACTATATACCCACAGTATTATGACACACATTTTCATATATAATCAATAATTATAACTAAAATAAAACACGGAAATCAGGGACTATTATAATGTTTAATTAATTAAATTAACACACTCCGTTAGATGGCCTATATAGTCTTAAACCGTACGTTATATCCCGGCCTCGTCACACCATGTATATAATACACAACACGCATTTCATCACACAACTTTTTAGAATGGTATCACCCAGATCAAACCCAGTGGCCAACATGGTTAATGTAGGAACTATTTTATGTTGCATCTGATATAATTCCTTTGTTTTCTGAGATAGATATATTATGGTTACATTGGCGCATTGATATACATTTGTCAAATTGTGTTATGAGGTTTTATCTATGATGCTTGTTTATTAGACAACCTCTGGAATGTGTTCAAGCTTATTGTTTGTATTTCTTATTTACCATATTGCATTTATGTTTATCTTATTCCATTTGATTCAGAATGTATTACTGGTGCAATTACTGTAAACCGATGTACTGTACTGAATTGATGTGTAGTTGGGGAGATAAGTTGTAAGTTCAAGGATTGATATGTTATTGCTTACATAGTCTCTTTGATAATCTTAATTAATTACTGTAATCCTTACACATATTATTGAAGACATTGCATTAATTTACTGAATATGTTTAGGCTTACAATATGCATTATGTTAACTTAATTACAACGCTTATTAGATTTGGAATTACTGTATATTATGTAACTTCAATCATATTTGATTCTGACTTGAGCTTAAAGATCTGATGATTGCATTAAGCTACAATATGATTTACTGTATTTAGTTATGATACTATTTATTTAATAGTTTATGCTTCTGGTAAATTTATGTTTACAAGGTTTACTGATTACATGCTACCTTACTGTTTTACTGACTGATGTATTGTCACAGTCTTTGATTCTTTCAGAATTGAACAAATCTAGTAATTTTACTGGATTGTTTATCTCAATAATTTCTCCCTGCGTCTGATCCGATCCCTCGCCTCGCCATACAGTATATTAAATGTATTAATTTTCATTATGTATAAATCATTTATGCAATTGCATTTATAGTCATCTTAAAATTCTAAATACAGTAAACCTGCTAGTCTCTAGTATGTTGAGTTTGTGTGCTTTTGAATACATTTTAATTGTTCAATTGTTTATGCTTTATATAATGTACAGTAATATTTACTAAATTGCATATATTCTGAGAATGTAAAGCCTGTGTATACTTTTATGTTTTAAGTCCGTATACAAGTCTTAAACTGGCAACATCTGGGGACGGTGGAAGTAGGGTTTCTTATTTGGAAGGTTTACACTGGTCTATCCAACAAAATTACATGTTTAAAATTATTAAAACTGAAGTACCTGGAGGTAACACAGAACAAGACATAACTGAAATGACCAAAATGATTTTTATTTCATCAAGTCTTTTATTACTGAACAAAGTATTTAGACTGATTGATTTGTTATGGTATCTCCTATAGCACAAAGGTTTTCATGAACCGGGTATGATATTGCAAGAGAATAATTTAATGCATACTACAATACTGTATATTGCATCTCTATATTATGAATTATGAATATAATTTTTAAACTCTGTGATAAAATATTTGTTATGGTATCTTAATATATTGTACAACGAAGGTTGTCACAAAAAATTCTGGTATTATTGCTAGAAAAAAACAATTTTCATTCAATCTGCAACTACTACTGCAAGTGTACTGATGAAGCACAAATTTTGTTATGTTTTTTATATAAAGTAGCACAAAGGTTATGACATTGCATAAAATCAACTTTCACATACAATACTCTAATACAGTGCATTGCATAAATAAACCTTATGATTAATGTTTGAACTAATGAAATATTTTTTTAATGTTTTTTGATGTACAGTAAAACCAAGATTTCCATAAATATACACAATACAATACACAATTTCCATAAATATACTATACTACACTGTACTACTACGGAATAGCCCTGGGCCTACTACTACGCCTAGTAGGGCCAGCCTAGGCTTTTAAGTAAGAAGGCCTCTAGGGCTAGGCCTAGGATAGGAAGGGGAGGGCCTACCTTCAAAGCCGAAGTCTTTAACTGACTTGACACATGAAAATTTGGTTGTGGTCTCTAATTCATATCGTTTTATTAAATCCAATGCTGCTTCGACATAGCCCAAATACTTGTTTTTTAGCCTTGACATTTGTTCGGCCATGCGCACGGGTCACTATCACTACTATCAGTATCATCTGCCATGCTTGTGAATCCATGATCCATTCCAATGAAGAGCCAATCTGGTCGGAGATGATCGGAGAAACAACTTTTGTGAAAACAACCGAAGATACACGACATGTGACTTCATGTCATTTTGAGGGATGGAATCTAGTGCCGACCAACATTAAATCTTGACATAACAAAGGAAATGAGAAACAAGCGGGCGTAAACGATAAATTCCGACCGATAGAATACTTGTCACAATTGTGGATTAACAAGGTATTTGCAGAAAACACTAAGTGCCCAGGCCTGTTCGTGAAATGAAAAAAATAAAGCTGGGACGGTGAAATATAAGGTATTCAAAAAAAGCTTGTTGATTCATCAGAAAATCTTTGTCAAAAAAATTGTAATGGTAATTTAAAAAAGATTTAAGTGAAATTTCTGACGTCCGGCCGATCAAAATTGGCGATCTCTATGATTACCAATGTTTACATTTTATTACCACAGTCTTACGTGACGTGGCATGACGTAATTCTTGATAAGCCAATCTTGTCAATGATGCTCATATAACTAATGAATATTCAGATCCTCCATTTTCCAGCCAGCGAGCTCGGCCAATCATTCTGTTTGTCCTTGATCTAGCTTTATACTAAAAATCTATGGGTCATTGGGCCTGTCCATTGCTTGAAACCAGATCATTAGCCAGATATAATCGCTTGTCACTAGCGACTTTAGTTGTAGCTGCACTGAAATCCGATACGCTTTTTCCACAAATCATTAGACATTGTTGATAGTTAATATTATCATGCCCCTGTCACGAGAATTCAGTTACCATCGAGAAATTAAGTACCAGACCTAAATTCTCGCTTAAGCGAAAACTTTTGGCTTGTCGATAAATTAAGTACTACTCTCATTTTATTGCACTTATAGTACAATGCATAAATATTTCATTTGTTTTAAATTTACGACCGATCGTAATTCAGGGCCGGCGGAACGTTTTTCAAAGTGGGGGGCCCCCACTTATAAGCAGGCGCGTAACAGGGGTCTTGGGTCGGG
>NW_022749248.1:211415-222289 GCF_011630105.1 Anneissia japonica
ACCCCCCCCCCCATATAGAAAACAATACGACATAGGGCTTATTTTATTATTAATATAGGCCACACACGTGTGTTTGAAACTAAATATAAGCATTTTCATCGTGGTTTTATTTATTACAGTTCATAGGCCTGTTCATTCACCATCATTACACATTGAGGCCCTTCTTTTAGCTAAAACGATCTATCTTAAATTTTCTTTCTCAAGTTTGGGAATATTATGTTTTTAAATAACTTAGAAGGTAAAGGAGGGCAAGCACAAGCTTTAACGCTAACAAATGCGCACGAAGCGCGCGAAAATTTTTTGTTTTTTTAATTCTAATTTGGTCGGAATTGATCAAAACTCCCTAAAATGTGCAATTTTTAGAGGAAACTGGCCTAACTGAACAAGAAATGCTCTTATGTTATATATGGCCACACTCGTTTTTTTAAACTGAATATAAGCATTTTCCTTATGGCTTTATTTATTACAAACATGTATTCTTTCAACATCATTACACATTGAGGCCATTCTTTTAGGTAAAACGATCTATCTTAAATTTTCTTTCTTGAGTTTGGGACTATGTGTTATAACTTAGAAGGCAAAGGGGAGTACGGAAGCACCTAAGTGCCATTCGACTTGACGACTTGTCAAGATAATTTATGTTGTCAAGTCGACATAATATACATATCATGTCGACATGGCGAGATAGATTATCTTGACAAGTCGTCATAGTAAAAAGTGTATGTTGTCATGGCGAGATAGATTATACTGACAAGTCGACATAATACACTCTTAAACAACATCGAGGACAGATGAGCTTTGAAGAGAGGTTACATTTGCTTTCTTTTTCTTCTTTGTCTGTCAGAAGGGACAAATTGCTTATTATTTTTTGATTTAAAGTTCTGATGGGCCTTCTAAGCTGCAGCACGGTTTATGATGGTATCAAAATCAATACCAGACATAATGATCGCTTGTGTTTCCGTCACCAAGCATCAAGGACCCAAGCATTTTTCGACTCGGTAGCCATCAGGTTGCCTCGTGTTTCGGACCAGCTCCCTAGATTGTTAACCGATGCTGCAGTTTTAGAAAGCCTATCCTCTTTTCTTCGTAAGGTTTCTTTGTATTTTGATTCGCTATAATGTTTGATTTTTTAATGTGTCGCTGCATTTGGGGTTGGGTAAACCGGCTTTGCTACAGTGATTTGGTTCACTCTGGTTGTCCCTGGTCTCCCCAAATTTTTAGCTTTTTTTGTTGTTGTTGTTGTAAATGACCAAATAAATAATTAAATGAAATGAAATGAAAATATTGTCATGGCGAGATAGATTATATTGACAAGTCGACATAACATAAGTTGTATGTTGTCTTGGTAAGATAGGTTATTTTGACAAGTCGACATAATAAAAATTGTATGTTGTCATGGCGAGATAGATTATCTTGACAAGTCGACATAATACATATTGTATGTTGTCATGGCGAGATAGATTATCTTGACAAGTCGACATAATATAAGTTGTATGTTGTCATGGCAAGATAGGTTATCTTAACAAGTCGACATAATAAAAATTGTATGTTGTCATGGCCAGATAGATTATCTTGACAAGTCGACATAGTAAAAATTGTATGTTGTCATGGCGAGATAGATTATCTTGACAAGTCGACATAGTAAAAATTGTATGTTGTCATGGCGAGATAGATTATCTTGACAAGTCGACATAATAAAAGTTGTATGTTGTCATGGTGAGATAAATTATCTTGACAAGTCGACATAGTAAAAATGTTATGTTTTCTTGGCGACATAGGTTACCTTGACAAGTCGACATAATAAAAGTTATGTTGTCATGACAAGATACATACGGAAGCACCTAAGTGCCATTCGACTTGTCAAGATAATTATGTTGTCAAGTCGACATAATATACATATCATGTCGACATGGCAAGATAGATTATCTTGACAAGTCGACATAATAAAAGTTGTATGTTGTCATGGTGAGATAAATTATCTTAACAAGTCGTCATAGTAAAAATGTTATGTTGTCATGGCGAGACAGATTATCTTGACAAGTCGACATAATACATATTGTATGTTGTCATGGCGAGATAGATTATCTTGACAAGTCGACATACTATAAGTTGTATGTTGTCATGGCGAGATAGATTATACTGACAAGTCGACATAATACATATTGTATGTTGTCATGGCGAGATAGATTATACTGACAAGTCGACATAATACATATTGTATGTTGTCATGGCGAGATAGATTATACTGACAAGTCGACATAATACATATTGTATGTTGTCATGGCGAGATAGATTATACTGACAAGTCGACATATCAAGATAACCTATCTTGTCATGACAACAAATAACTTTTATTATGTCGACTTGTCAAGATAATTTATCTCACAATGACAACATACAACTTTTATTATGTCGACTTGTCAAGATAATCTATCTCGCCATGACAACATACAATTTTTAGTATGTCGACTTGTCAAGATAATCTATCTCGCCATGACAACATATAATTTTTATTATGTCGACTTGTCAAGATAATTTATCTCACCAAGATAATTTATCTCACCATGACAACATACAACTTATATTATGTCGACTTGTCAAGATAATCTATCTCGCCATGACAACATACAATTTTTACTATGTCGACTTGTCAAGATAATCTATTTCGCCATGACAACATACAATTTTTACTATGTCGACTTGTCAAGATAATCCATCTTGCCATGACAACATACAACTTACAATCTATCTCGCCATGACAACATACAATTTTTATTATGTCGACTTGTCAAGATAACCTATCTTGCCATGACAACATACAACTTATATTATGTCGACTTTTCAAGATAATCTATCTCGCCATGACAACATAGAATATGTATTATGTCGACTTGGGCAAGATAATCTATCTCGCCATGACAACATAACATTTTTACTATGTCGACTTGTCAAGATAATTTATCTCACCATGACAACATACAACTTTTATTATGTCGACTTGTCAAGATAACCTATCTCGCCAGGACAACAAAACATTTTTAGTATGTCGACTTGTCAAGATAATCTATCTCGCCATGTCGACATGATATGTATATTATGTCGACTTGACAACATAATTATCTTAACAAGTCGTCAAGTCGAATGGCACTTAGGTGCTTCCGTAAGCAAGCACAAGCTTCAACATTAACAAATGCGCGCGAAGCGCGCGAAAACTTTTTGTTTTTTTAATTCTAATTTCGTCGGAATTGATCAAAACTCCCTAAAATGTGCAATTTTTTGAGGAAATTGGCCTACTTCTACAAAATATGCGATATAAAATTTGAGATTTTCAGGCACTTTCCCGGGTGAAAAGGGCATTCAATGGGGAAAGACTTTCCACAGGTGGATATTTTCCCCTTGTCCCTCGGTGGTTACGCCACTGCGGAGAATACCTGGGGGCTTAGATCAAATGCGCTATGGACACTTTTTGAAGTGGAGAAGGGGTTGCAGGCCGGGGTATTGTGGTATCTGTTCATTATAGCCTTTTTATTATTGTCTTTATTTTTCTCTTCTCCTTTTCTTTTCCTTTTTCCTTTCTTTTTCTTTCCCCTTCTTTCTCTTTCCCTCCTCTCCCCTCTTCCTTTTCTCTTCTTACCCAGCCCGGTACGACGGCTTGGTCAGCCCGGTAAAAACCGTCAGGGGGGACAGTCTGCCCCCCTGCTCTGCCTGTTACGCCACTGCTTATAAGATGAATGGGAATATGAATTATGCAGATCTGGAATCAAATCTAGGTGGTGGGGTCAACAATACTTCCCCGGGAAAATTTCGATTTCTAGATGGCGAGAAATGAGCTTTCCCGACTTCTGAGGTGTCTTTTAATTACTTTTATGTTCTTCAAATTCAAGGTTTTCCCATCTTGAAAACGGTCAGGTATTTTGTTCCCATTGTTATTACAGTAAATAGGGCTTATGTGTGTATACATACATAACAATTTAAAAAAAATGAGTAGTTGCATACGAATTTTCCATGAATCGATGAATCCCAAAAAGAAAGGGGGTCCAGGGGTTCTTCCCCAGGAAAAGTTTGATTCCTAGAAGGTGGGAAATGAGCTTTCCCGACTTCAAAGGTGTCTTTTAAATTAAAGTCATTAAAAAATACTTCAGAAGTCGGGAAATCTCATCGTCCACCATTTAGAAATCAACATTTTCCCGGGAAGAACTCGAACCTCCCTTTCTCTGGGTTCCTTTATTCATTATAATAATTTTCAAGAGGGGAACACCTTGAATTTTGAAGAACTTAAAAGTAATTAAGTTCTTCAAAATTCAAGGTTTTCCACTCTTGAAACGGTCAGATAATTTTTTGCCATTGTTATTACAGTAAATAGGCCTTATGTGTGTATACATACATAAATAAACATTGAGTACGGTAAGTTGCATACGTAGTTTTCCATGAATCGATAAATCCCAAAAAGAGAAGGGGGGGGGGGAGGACCTGTGGTTCTTCCCCGGGAAAATTTTGATTCCTAGGTGGCGGGAAATGAGCTTTCCCGACTTCTGTTGTGTCTTTTAATGACTTTTAAATTCTTCAAAATTGAATGATGATTCAAATCAAATGATTCAATTAATCAATGAACTCCAAAGATAAAAGGGGTCCCGGTTTCGATTTCTAGATGGCGGGAGATGAGCTTACCTGACTTCTGAAATGTCTTTTAATGACTTTCAAAGTTCTTCAAAATTCAAGGTTTTCCCCTCTTAAAAAGGTCAGGTAAATTTTTCTCATTTTTTATTTTATGTGTGTATACATACATAAACAAATGAGTAGTTGCATGCGTATTCTTTTTTCCATGAATCGATAAATCCCAAAAAGAAAAGGGGGTCCGGGGTTCTCCCCCTGGAAAATTTTGATTTCTAGATGGCGGGAATTGACCAGCTCACGGGTTCTGAAAAGGTAGGTCTAGAATTCTTTTCTTTTTCCCCCTTTTTTTTTGCCCAAGGGAGTGGTCAGGACCCATGACCCCCTCCCCCAGATCCGCCAATGTGAATTGCGAGAAAATGTAACTCGGTCGGGTACTGGATAAACATTCTCTTTCCCATCCTTCTCCTCCTTCCCTCCTTCTTTTTTTGCATTTCCGATCATACAAAAATCTCCAGACATTATATATTTTTCGCCAAAAAGTTGGGGGGGGGGGGCCGGCCCCGCCGGCCATGTAATTAATCAGGTGAACTGGTATTTGGTACGAAAACGGTGAAAATAAGCAGAAAATATACGATTTTGAATGATTTTTATTCTTGTTAATACTTCAAATCTCATCCGCAAAGACTACGACGCTGACCTAATTTTCTTCACTGCTACAACAGCAGCGCGAAGATTGTCCTTGTTACCGCATGTTTGGCAGCCAGGCTTTGCACCGTGACGTATGGATGCTCTTCATTTTCAGCCAATCAGAGTAGATACATGCCCAGAGTGGGAAAAAACATATGAAAAAGATGGGTAATACACAGTTACTGTTAGCTGAATGACTTTGATAACGAATAGCGCCCGTAAACATCAGGCATCAAATTGTTTGGTAAGACGGTATACCCCTCTCCACAATTTTAAAAACATGTTTAGACCAATTTTTCATTGCATTTTATTTCTTTTTAGACGTTGTGTGTGTTTTTTGTTCTTTGTGCAAATTTAAATCTTTTTCATGGGACCCACTTTTTAAGGCTTATCCTATTAATTAATCAGGGTCGTTTGTTGCATTTTTGCCTTTCTTGTCCTGTTGTTTTAATTACATGATTAATGAATAAATTCAATTCAAACTAATCAGAATTGATTGGAAATTATTGGACTGGAGAATATTGCCAAAATTATTAGCCAATGTTCCAAAAGATAATGGTTCCTACGGTTTCTCAAAATAATTGCTGCGAAGCAGCCAATTCATATTCTTGACAGCAATTTGACCTCTGAAAGGTCATTGTTTGTCAAAAAACGAGTGGCTAAGACGACTGAAAAGCGGAGTTTCCTTCTTTCGTTCTGCCGGGTAAAATCAATTACTTTAGGCGACGTTTGTAGACTAACCAGCTTGTACCAACGTCCGCATGTCGCGCTAGCCTAATCCTACTCTAGGCCTAGACTAGCTAGGATGGTATAGGCCTAGCCTTGAAGGGACGAAGGTCCCAATGAAAAACAACGTCGCTCTTTGATAGCTAACATTGTCTATTTAACATCACAATAATTTATTATTAGACATATAGTTGTTTTTTGAATTGTACTCCACAAATCTCAGCCGATACCTCGCACAGCTGGTTAACGTCTCTATCTATTGTCGTGACGTCATGGCTCGCTGGCTCACACTTGCGATATGTCTCGCACTTGTGATATGTCTCGCACTTGTGATCAAATAACACGCTGGCTCGCACTTTGGCAACACTCTTTGGCAGTCTAGAAATCCCGCCCTTGGAAACTTTCCCCATAAAAAAAAATGTACACTTCCTAGACCATGCAGTCTTCAAAATAAAAATTGTAACCTTTGGTAATCAACTACATTTTCCACATACATAGAAATTTTTAAAACTTTATTAAAAAAAACCTAAACCATAATTCACCACACTATAGAGACTTTTTGACAAAAATGAAAAATTACGACTTTGTTACTCAATGAGAAGTGTTCTAATATAGACAATGGGTCGTGTCTCATATTATTTGTTATAGTTTCATTATTCATTATTTTCACTTGACTCGCATAAATAATTTTGTTCGAAGAACATTTATATGCAGTTGTACTTCGCAGCCCTTCACTTGCAACTTGCAATTTCTAGTTTAGGCATGTTAAAGTGTTTTATGCTCTGCTTATGCACCTAATAACAGAATTAATTACAGAATTCACCCAAAATTGTGGTATTTCATTTTTATTTATTTTATTCAATGTCCAGGTAGCTCTATTAATAATGATACAATGAGAATACAAAACTTTGCCCGTATATAAGAGAGCCTCGCAAAATAAAGCAACGCGTGGTTGGGGATTGTAATCTCTTCGCGTTGCCGACGAGTGGTTCAAGATACTGATCAAAAATGTTGGACGATTCCATTTCGCGAATTAGGGTTCGTTTTCCGACTTTTTTGTTCTACTTGTTTGCGTCGGTTTATCTCGTGATTTTGATTTACTGTAATTTATCGACAAGTCTGTTTTCTATGTTTTGTCATAAGTTTCATTCATTATTATGAATTAATTTTAATACTATATCCCTTTGTACGCCGCCCAGTGTTATAACCAGGCCAAACTCATGTTGTTGCCATGAGCATGGAGGAATAAATTCGTAGTGACAGGATAAACGCAATTTAATGCCTGAGTACCTGCTTCTTCTAGAACTATTTATAGGAACAGTCCCACGGTTCTGCTGCTATGGAAATTGACTATTAAGTGTCATTGATCTTGCTGCGGGCCGAGTTATGCATAGCCGTACCCTTTGTACGGCGCTCAGTGATAACGACTCGACGTTACCATGGAAAAGCATAGAATAAACTAAGAAAATATCAGTCTCTGAATTCTGTGTGCAATTAAACCTTGTATTTATTATTTTCTTTAAGTCTAATTTTCAATTATATTTTATATTTGTTATATATATTTGAAAATGGATTTGGTACTACGATACAAATAAATTAATTACAATAAAGGCAACAGAGAAGTGAACAGAAATTTAAAATCAAACAAGAACAGCTCATTCATTAGAACATAAATTAAAGTTAATTAGCGTAAACAGTTTATTACATGAACATAGGCCTAATTAGTGATCAAGATCTACTGTGTGTGCAGTCGCTTGTATATGCTTGTATGATAATCTGATCTAAACACAATACATTTATTTTAGTGGGGTTTTTTTTTTTTTTTTTTTTTTTTTTTCGTTTTGGAAGCTGAATAACAATAATTTAGGCCAAAAAATGGCCACCGTATCCGAAAACGCTTAGCCTACCGCACTAAATTCTGATATTCATCGTTGAGTATTTATTGCCGGTCATTGAACTTATGAATAGGACTACAAATAGTAGGCCTATTGTACACTTTTTTATGATATAGGCCTACCGTAATATATTTTAAATGCAAGGTTATTCCAAACTATTTAATATCGGAACAAATTATAGAAAATAAATCAATGGATAGAGAAAGCAATTTAAAGAATGAAATAATGATAATATGTTAAGAGATCGTAATTCAGTAAATATCCCATAGCCCATTGAGTACAGGACCAGAGTCAAGCGTCTAACTTTTACTTTGATAGAACATAGAGTATGTCAAAATCACAGGCCCTAAACTTCCAGCCGGCGATGCAGCACACTGCAAGGAAGACGTTCCAAATCCACTTGATACGCCGTGGCGTATAAACAATTGAAAACTACTTTTATACATTACCAGTGCGTTTTATAAATGAAATTAAAATCCCTGTAGTAAAATAACATAGTCATTTGGTACATTCAAGCGTTTAAAAACGATTTAATGATTATACATTTTGTATATGTTGAGTATTTATTGGCGGTGAGGGGAAAGGGGTGAAAGCAATACATTGAACAGCAATCTAGAGAAAACACGGAGAAAACAATATTTTACAGTATACAATACAATACCTTTTTTAAAGAGCCTGATAATCATATATAATAAATATATTCTTTTAAATTTTTTTCATCGGTAGAAAGGGGTGAGAGCAGTGCATGTAACTGCTAGATGGAGAAAATTATTTTTGCTTTTTTTGAAACGTTTCTCGTCACATACAATGGATATACTGTTCCGCCAAAGTTCCAGATTAATCAATATTATAATAGATATAGGCCTAGGACACCTGCTCACATTTATATCAGATAAAGGTACTAATATGAAGTTCAATATTTTTTTTTTTTTTGTATTTCGCTAACACTGAAAGAAGTGTACCCTATCTACGTTCATGATCGAATGTAGGCCTACTGTAGACCGATCGTCCTAGACAGTTTTATTTAATAACCTTAATACTAAAACGATATAAGAAATGATAATTTTAAAGACTAACTGTAAAAAAGATATAATTAGGCCTAACAAAAATTCATAAAAATTGCCTGTTTTCGATTTTTAATTTTACTCCGTAATTTTTCTGAGTAAGCCAAAGCCTATCCATGGAGGTATAATATCTATGTCCTAGGCTTCTCCTAGATTTATATTTCTGCTGTCTGTTGGTTTTGATCGTAACGGTGACGATAATCTCGATAAATTATTAATGTAATTCTCAGAAATATAACGTGAGCTTGCGTTAATTCCAATAGGGTTTATTTTTATACAAGACGTTTTTGTTTGTGTTAATTGGGTTTTTACACTAAGCCTGTTATCAATTCCCTACTACGAAGTGGAGTAGTCCAGGAAAATAATCCCAACGCGTGGCCAACTATGGGATTAAACTGCCTTTAATCGCATTCGCGTGATCCACTCGTATACGCGTTGCTTTATTTTGCGAGGCTCCCTAAATATAAAGTATTACCATTAATCTCACTATTTTTTAAGTTTGTGTTCAATATTTCAACTCTAAACCCTAAAATTTAGTAATTTTATGAAGGCCATTCTACGAGAAACGTATATGAATTCACCAACTTTCAAACCGCAACACTTCGCTTCCAAACAATTTATTCACCTACACAAAATTCAGGCCCTACAGTAGTGCATCGTACTCTGGTACAAAGCTTACGTAAATGAACAGGCCCTACAGTAGTGCATCGTACTCTGGTACAAAGCTTACGTAAATGAAGGAAATAGCATTGAATTAATTGCTGCGAAGCAGCCAATTCATACCGTATTCTAGACAGAAATTTGACCTCTGAAAGGTCATTGTTTGTCAAAAATCAATCGCCTGAGACAACTGAAAAGCGGAGTTTCCTCCTTTCTTTCTGCCGGGTAAAATCCATTACTTTAGGCGACGTTTGTAGACTAACCTACGTCGGCATGTCGCGACGCTGGAGTACTATTCAGCGTTTTTACTATATTTCTAGGTTTCCTATTTCTACGTTTAATCGGCTCATGTCTCAGCCACAATATTTTGAGGACAATATTATTTACGAACCCAGTTAAACTTATTTACTAGCCTATTTCAACGTGCTAATTATTACATTTAGGCGACGCTTGTTGTTGTAGACTGGCATAGTGTTTGGGGAAATAAATACCATTTTATACACATGCGCAGATCGATTCGCCAGCAGCGAGTCATCGCCAGCAGCAGCGAGCCATCGCCAGCAGAGAGATGTCACTGCAGCAAAACACTATAGTACCAACGCTGTTCTAATAATATATAGACAATGGGTCGTGCTCATATTATTTGTTATATTTTTATTATTCATTATTTTCACTTGACTCCCATAAATAATTTTGTTCGAAGAACATTTTATGCAGTTGTACTTCGCAGCACTTCACTTGCAATTTGCAATTTCTAGTTTAAAGAATACAAAACTGTTTCATGACCTGCTGAAAAAAGATATGGAAATCCCTCTGGCAGTGAAGCGAACCAGAAATGATGTAGATTGCGGTTGAGTACATGTTAAGAAACTAGTTGTGGTTATTGAAATTTTAAAAAAAATATTGAAGTCAACAGACATCTGCACTATTTTCAGCGATGTGAAACTAAAACCTATTGATGAATTATATTTACACAACGTCATATGATTCGAATGACGTTGTGTAAATTATGTACTTTATCAATAAAACGTATACCGATGAAGTATATTTATACAAGGCCATTCTAATCATGTACAAAAGGGTTAAACAGCTTTAAAGAACCAAACAATAACGTGCGTGTCGACAATAGAATTGCTTTAGAAATATATTTTCAAAAGTAATTTTCTAGAGCAGCACCATGGCACGGACTATGTTTAGTAATAAATAAAGAAAATAACCTTGAATTAAT
>NW_022749248.1:222533-225079 GCF_011630105.1 Anneissia japonica
GGGCTGATGGGAAATTATGCTAAATTATACCAAATGTTAAATTTAATGGTTGTTTAATAAGCATCTTTCTCCAACCTAAAATAAAGCAACACTATTCTCAATACTATTACTGCTGTCTCTTATACACATCTAGATGTGTATAAGAGACAGGTCCGGAAAATTGGCCATTCCAATTCCCCCATTTTCCGAGTCGGGAACATCAGACCTGATACTGTCGACTCTGGCGGCACCACTGGGTATACAGTAATAGTATTGAGAATAGTGTTGCTTTCATTTTATGTGGGAGAAAGGCGCTTATTAAACAACCATTAAATTAAACATTTGGTATAATTTAGCATAATTTCCCATCAGCCCTTGGCATAATCACTGAGATTCAATATTTCAAACTAGATTTGTTCAACGGCATAATTCATACTAATTTAGCTTGGTACAATCGGACAAGAAAGGGCATGGTTATGTGCTGCA
This sequence comes from Anneissia japonica, assembly GCF_011630105.1. Taxonomy (NCBI): domain Eukaryota; kingdom Metazoa; phylum Echinodermata; class Crinoidea; order Comatulida; family Comatulidae; genus Anneissia; species Anneissia japonica. Next base: position 222,999 of record NW_022749248.1, read on the forward strand.
ATATCACAAAGAATGCTGGTTTGTGCACACCTGTAACACAAATGTTTCTTGAATAGTGTTTTATACAATAAACTATAGTGAAGCTTTAATACGTGATAGGACTACATTACGGAAAAATGCATATTTAAACAGGACTGTAAAGCAAAGGACTCTAGAATAGCCTTAAATTTGAGGTAGAGTATGTTTAACAGTAAGACATAAGCAGAACGATATGTGAAGGGGTATGCTAGTAAATGAGACCCTGGGGAAGTAATACCCCTACCGTATGATGTTTGTTGGTATTTTTAATTAAAGAAATTATGGTTTGTATATGAACTCAATGTATTTTGTAAGTCTGCAGAAGTTGATTAATTTAAGCCTTTGTTACTAATTGGCAACAAGGAATAGAGACCGTGGAAAGTTAGGCCAATAGAGACAAGTCAGTGGAACTGGAACGTGACAAATTAAAGACCAGTTGGAACTGGGACCATTGGAAACAAATTGGAATTGGGGCCAGTTGAAGGACCACTTGAATTGTCCAAAAAGAAACAACACCCACAATTTTTATTTTATTTTAGGATTCTTATAAGAGTCTAATAATATACCTATAGGATTCCTATAAGATTTTAATAATAAACCTATAGCATTCCTATACAATTTAATAGTAAACCTATAGGATTACTATAATATTTTAAAAATAAACCTATAGCATTCCTAAAAAATTTTAATAATAAACCTATAGGATTCCTATATGATTTTAATAATAAACCTATAGGATTCCTATAAGATTCTAATGATATACCAATAGGATTCCTATAAGATTCTAATAAGAAACCTATAGGGTTCCTATAAGATTCTAATGATATACCAATAGGATTCCTATAAAGATTCTAATGATATACATACCAATAGAATTCCTATAATATTCTAATAATATACCTATAGGATTTCTATAAGATTCTAATGATATACTAATAGGGTTCCTATAAGATTTTAATAATAAACGTATAGGATTCCTAAAAGATTCTAATAATAAACCTATAAGAATCCTATACGATTCTAATTTTTTTTACGTCATCAGCATGAGCTAACGTATCAATAATCGCTCTTTGAAAAAACTCGTAATTTGCTATATTTACTAACAACCACTGGTATTTATCAATACAACCTACTTATCAACCTAAAAAGAAGACATGACAACTAGATCGGCCTCTAAATCGAAACGTGGAAACTTGAAATCCACGGAGATTACACCTGAGCCCAGTAGTAGCAGTAATGGCGATTCGATCAAAGACACACCACCTGCTGGTTCACCCAGCATACCACCCTTTCAAGGTACTATTGCTGAAGAACTACCTGACCCATCGGCTCTGCGAGATATTCATCACTTACTCTCAGATGATAAAGAACTGGTAAGCATTGTTGCCTCAACAATAAGCCACCACATATTATCCTCCCCTGAACTTTTAGAGAAAATAGTAAAATCAGTATGTGAAAATGAAGCCGTAATTAAATCAATCAGTGAAACAATAGCTGATAGTGTAACCCAGAGTGTTTACGCCAGTGTTGCCCATGAGAACCAATCTATAGCGGGCGACATCGCCTCTCTACGAGAGCAAATCGACGCGTTAAGGAAAGAAAACCGCTCTATCGTTGACAAATTTGACGACCTAGAACAGTATAGCAGCAGGAGAAATTGTCTTCTGCTACATGGAGTACCCGAATCAGCCAATGAAAATACCGATAATCTCACCTTAGACATTATAACATCCTGTATAAGTGAGCATGTAGAGTTAAGCGACATTGATCGCACTCATCGCCTTGGAAGAAGAAAGCTTCAGAACCAGACCCCCAAAAATCCGAAAATAAAACCACGGCCCATCATAATCAAATTTTCAACCTACCGCGCGAGAGCAGAAATATTTCGAAAAAAGAGATCTCTAAAAAAGTCGTTGTAATATTCTGCCTTTTAATTGACACACAGTCGTGCTGAATACTAATAATACACACAGTTACAAACCCACACAGGACATCTTGTTAACATGACTTCCAGAACACATGGAACAGAATTTAATGTGTACTCCGTTATCCAGCCGTTTTGC
>NW_022749248.1:225281-238697 GCF_011630105.1 Anneissia japonica
TAATAATATATCTATATTATTCCTATAAGATTTTAATAATAAACCTTTAGGATTCTTATAAGAGTCTAATAATATACCTATAGGATTCCTATAAGATTTTAATAATAAACCTATAGCATTCCTATACAATTTTAATAATAAACTTATAGGATTCTTATAATATTTTAATAATAAACCTATAGGATTCCTATAAGATTCTAATGATATACCAATAGGATTCCTATAAGATTCTAATAATATACCTATAGGATTCCTATAAGATTCTAACAATGTTATTATTAGTATGTATATTATATATTGATTCTTAACCTTTATGTATATGCACATATAACCAGATTTTTGGTGTCCTATAGGATTTAGATAGTTTTCTATAGGACTTGATAAAGTCCTATAGGACTCGATTTAGTTTTAGAACACTTTAAAATCCTATAGGATCCTATAGGATTCCTATAGGACATTTTCGTAAGGGAAGGGCCCAAAATTTCCCTGGCTAATCCCCTAGAAACCGCTGGAAATTGCCTGACCCCCATTGGAACACTTAACGCTTACAATAGGAGGATGAAATACATCATGATATAGCACATCAAGACGTTAATTGTTTGTGTTGAATTAAAAGTTATAGTCAGAAACAGAGCATTTTAAACATTTCCATGTCCACTTTAGTGATAAATTATCATAAGATCATCAACAGGTGTTCTAATAGACGGACTAAAGAATATCTAGTTGCTATAAAATTCAACTACTGATACGTCGTACAAATACTTGTGTATTGTGAATTGAACAGAAGGATATTCTCAGCAGTTCAATATATTATGCTTGACTGATTCATTATTCTCCTGAAGACGGTTGAAGCAAGTCAAACGAAACGTTGAGATATTCTCAACCAACAACAAGTTCTTTTCAGAACTATCTACGTGGTGTACCGCAAGCATTAATTATATATTATACTTCGCCATGCAAACCTTCAAACAATATTTTGATTCATTATTCTTGTTTAGTCAGGCATATACTTTACACAATTACTATACAATACAGCTCGATTCAACAAATACAAGGTAAGTAGCATACAGTATGTCAAAACACAGACAACCTAGAATATGCCAAGGAAAACGCTTACACAACAGATACAGAGATACAGGACACCTTGGCATAGATTAAGGACAAACTCAAAGGTAAGTATATTACTACTAAATTGTTAAAAAATGTGTTGTTAGATTGATACAATGATATTAACTCAAAAATATTTGAAAAAGTGGATTAAAATGTATGTATTTATTTTTTTAGTACTATGCATAGATGAATATACAGTATAGAAAATGTCTTAATCATATTCATATACCACAAAATCAATGGTCATTTTAGACACCCCTATTTATGTGGCAGCTCGTTTTCTGAAATTAAAATCTGCATTTACTTCTATCATTCAAATATATTGCAGTGAGAGGGTTCTAACTCTGTCCAGATTTCCTGTGACAAAAAAAATGCTATGCTTGTATAATGGTATGTGATGTCATGGCCATATTTGGGCAATTTCACAGTAAATGGACATGCCCAAATGGTCAAAGTTAAAGTAGATTTTTAAAGAAAAATAAGAAACCATTTTTGAGTTTTTTCTGTGTTTTCATGTTTGTTTTCATGTATTCCGATAATAAACTTAATTTAGTGGTGATTGCAGAATTTGTTTTTTTGTTATTTAATTTTGAAGTTTATAAACAGCATTTTTGAAAAGAAAAAAGTGTGACAATTTGTACTACATGAATGTACTGTATATGTGTTTTGAGTACCATTTCCCTATCAAATAACAAAAAAGCAGTCATTAGCATAATATATGAATGTACTTGAACAAAGTAAACAGTCGCAGCTATTAAACGACCATCACCTACAAAAAATACAGCAGTCCCAATATTATGATAACGGTCGTAACGGTGTATGTCAAACATTTTGATAAGTTCTTCATAATTCAAATACCAGAAAGACTCTCTAAGATGACAGGATATTGATATTTATTATAGTGTGTAACATTCAAATCTATCTATAAGAGAGAAGGTGTTGTAGAATGTTGACTAGTTTTTTTAATAAATCAAACATAAACATCTGGGTAGCTATGTCTGTCAAATTTGTTACGACAGTGAATCCCATTCGTATCATATTTAAATCCAGAATACTTTCATCAACAACTTCAACTTAGCAAATCGATGACGTCAACGGGAAGGAAAACATTGGCGGCAATTCCATTATCCTAGCGTGGGGATCAACGAAGAGAGCAGGCTATGTGTTTTGTCTGTCAATTTTGTTACGACCTTGTAGTGGTTACGACCGTGAGTATTATGAAGCGATTTTGAAATAAAATTGCAATAGATTCTTCTATTATGTGATCATATAGTTGATTAACAATAGCCTTAGGATATTAATGCAAGATGTAGTAGCGTGTGAAGGCCGTATCGGTAGCTATGATACAAAGTCTTGACATACCGGCTATTGTTCGCCTGGTATTGGGCGAACATTTGACATACTGTACTACTATAGATTTTACATCGCTCGCACAGCTCATTATTGCGGGGCATAAAATCACAATTTGCAGTATATTATAATGATGAATATTTTAAGTGTAATATTAGGTGGTGTTTTAAAAATTTTGTTATTAAATTACAGTGTATGGGGAAAATTTAAACAGGATCGACTCGATGTTTTGTATACTATTATAGTCGTACATCTTATTGCCAAGGAGCGTCCTCAATCAATCTAGTAATCACGTGCTCCCATAGGACCAATCACGATACGATATTTGTGTTGTTTACTTCCGGGGTCTGCTTCGTAGAAGCTGAAGGGATTCATGAGCTAATACAATGGGAAATTCAATCATATTTAAATCGGAATTGTTTGGGTAGAAAATAAAACCATCTAGAGAAAATGGGAATGGAAATACTAAATATGATGTTTTAAGATATAAACCTTCGTATTATTTGAGAAAATTACGAATTATTTTTGGATGATTATTTAAAATCAATGGTGACTGTAGGATGCATTCTGGAGTCTAAGCTTACTTTTAGTGGGCGGGGTTTACTTTTACCGAGCGGGAAAAGGGGCGTGGTCCTAGTCAAATCTGGCAAATTTTCAATAATTTTTTAAATATAAATTAAATTTTTTATTTAATATTTTTTATTGAATGAGTATTCCTACATGTGTTTTTATAAGGGACAGGGCCCCACCACACCCCACCTCCCAACCACACTCCACCTTCCCCCTTCCCCGAAAAGACGCACATGTTGTAGTGGCGTGACTATTACTCGATATGATTGGTCCAGCTGGTCCAACCATCGGCAAGGCCCATTAAAACTGCAGTGCCCTTCACTTTAGCCACACTACTTAAAACATTAATTATCTTAGTTTAAGAATGATTTTATTTTGTATTGTATGTGGAAAATATCAATAAACAAACAAACAAGACAATGAAAATAATTCTTTTTTTCATTTCTTTTTACAGAGTACAGTAGGTGATTTGAGGCAATGACATTGATTGTAAAACTTCATTCTAAGGAACGAAAGCACAGAAAAGGAAAACCAGAACCTTCTAAATGTGCAGTTGCCATGGCAAAAAGCAGGGAAAAAATGAAGGATAACGAGGCGTTATATAAAGCACATATCGAAAATGAGAGAGTTAGAAGTCGGCTGAGAAAACTAGAAATGACAGATGCCAACGGAGTGTAGCCAGAGAAAAGGCGAGGTTGAGAATGCGGAAAATGAGAGAATTGAAAAAGAAGAAAGAATTAGAAGAACTAGATGAATAAACTCCTGGTGCAAAGAAGAAAAGGCCTGCAACAAGAAGAGAAGTGCATAAGACCAGAGAGTACAATAAACAAAAAAAAGAAAGAATCTCGGGCAAGGCAGAGTGCTAAAAAAAAGAGGAGAGGGAGGGAGAAAAAAAGGGAAAGAATTGCAAAAAAGAGAGAGGCTGAGCGTCAGGAAAGGGAAATATAAAAAAAACTACATGTACCCTTGCTGTTCAAGAATCACAAGGTTTCAGCATGTCTGCCAAAAGTAAGACTGCGAGTAGGGTAAACAAATTGATGCCCAGAAATGCAGATAGATATGCCAAAGTAATAGGTCACATGGTTAGCAACGCAACCCCACGGAAGACAGAAGCTATACAGAAACTAAATTTACCTTCAACTGCCGAGTGTCAGCCACGGAAAGAACTTTTTAAAGTATTTAGCTGCCTAAAGGAAGAGCTTTTTTGAGGCGTATGGTGTCAAAACTACGAAACAAGTATAGTTTCAGTTCCAGAAATATCTGTAGTAATCTGGCACTAAAGTATCAAGAAGTTAAGGAGTTTTCAGATGAAACAATTTGTTACACAAATAAAAGGAAGAAACGATGCGATTCAATCCCAGATGAGACCATTCAGTCTGTTAAAAAGTTCATCAATCAAAAAGACAATATAGAGTTGCCCATACGGAAGGCAGTGAAGAACAAAATGGCAGCTAGAGTATGCACAACAAGCCAGATGGGGATGTACAAGAAATTAAAAGCTGACCTGCCCAACTTAATAATTGGTGCAACAAAATTCAATGAGATCCGGCGAAGCATGGTCAACGTAAAATTACAGGAAGCTCGGGGGTTAACACAATGCCTGTGCGAGTACTGCGTTAACGTTGATTACAAACTAAATTCGATACGATCATTCTGTGCCAAAAAGGGTGTTTCAACTAGTGGACTGAACAAACATAATGTTATGCTGGAAACCATGTGTTCCAATTCTGGTTACAAATATCCCCGTAAAGAGTGCATTTATAGAAATTGTAGTCAATGTGGGGTAAATAAATTGTAAGACAAATTTCAACCATTTTTAAACTACCAAGACCAGAAAGTACGGTACAATGTTTGCGTATATCAAGAATCGACTCTTACAAAAAAAAAAAGAAGAAAGTTCCTATAAAGTGTACAGCGTAGAGGAGATGTACAAGGAGTTACTGAAGGAAATTGAAACATTTTCTGCTCATAGTTTTCATGCCCAATGGCAACATGATCAGTACAATAAAATTACTGAAAATATTCCGGAAGCCACAGTTATTATGGTTATGGACTTCCCAGAAAATTTTACATGTTTCTATCAAAATGAAATCCAGGGGGCATATTGGGGTAAAAATGTAGTTACGATTCATCCTATTGTCTGTTTCTATCTATGCCCACAACATAATGTGCCAGTACGCGAGTATTTGGATTTCATAACTGCAGACAGCCATGCTGTTGCTGAATTTGTTACCCGTGCTGTCACTCACTTGGGAGAAGAACGAGGATTATCTGTTTGCAGAATTATCCAGTTCACAGATGGTTGTTCTGCTCAATACAAATCAAAAACACAATTCTTTGATATTTCACAGGCTATGCCAGACCTAAACACAACTATGGAGAGGGATTTTTTTGGATCGTGCCATGGCAAAGGCCCCTGTGATGGGGAAGGGGGAGTAATCAAAAATTCTGCAAGAAGAGCAGCTCATAATAATTATTAGCCCCCCCTGATGTTGCTGGAAATAGGGGCCAATTTTAATTCATTCTCATGATTTTTTCTGGAAACAAGATTATCTCAGCTACTAGTTCTCAAATTTTCCTTACAATTTAGGCTAGTTAAAATTTTTGAGTGTTTGTCACACCAGCGTGTCCATTTACTGTGAAATTGCCCATATAGGCATGTCATATATTTTTGTAAACTAAAATTTGAGAGTCTGGAAGGCTAGGGCTTAAGATATTCTGGATTTAAATGCTTCATACATTAATGTCTAGTCTTTATGTAGTTAAATTAGCGACCATATAAACAATATTTCATCCAATGTTTCAAAGCGTATTGGTGTCATCCGACGTACTAAATATTTTCTTCCTAGTTATTTTTCCTCTTTTCAATTATTGTTGTTGTGTCTGGTCTAATTGTAATGTTCAAAATTCTAACTGTTTATTTATTTATTTATTTATTTATTCTGTCTTTCTACTGCATGCACTTTCAGTACTTGTGTACTGTTTTTCAAAGTGGTACAGTTACATAAAATACAAAAGTTAAAAGAAAAGTAATTAAAAAAACATACATATATATAAATAGATATCATATATACAATAAAAGTGATTAAGAATTAAAAGAGTTTTTAAAAAATATAATAGACATGTCCATGAAATTTGTTGTTGTTTCGTGTGGAAGTTCATTCCACAACTTTGTTGAGCAATACAAAAAAGTTCTCTTGCCTTGACAGTTATTCCATTGTGGTTCAATAAGGTTATTATGAGATTGACTACGTGTACATTTTGAATGGGATTCGATATTAAATTTAAATTAAGGCTAACTGTTCATTCCACCTTACATGTAGTCGTTTCCATGCAAGTGAACTTAACATAACATCAACGGAAGTATATATATGTCAACAGACAAAACAATTCTACTTAATCTGTTCATTTGAACTTGTAAACAATTAGAATATTGAACATTACAAGTTCTTATGAATAGATTAGGTAGAATTTTACTTTCTGTTGATATTAAGACTCCTGTTGATTATATTTGAAGTACCCTTGGATGGAGTAGACTTAATGTGATTTGGAATGAAAAATTACTTCTTATGACTTTCAAATGCTTAAAAGGATATGCTCCTCAATATTTGTCTTCAAAATTTACCTTTAACAATACTACCCATTCTAAAGGCTCACATAGCCAAACACATAACAACCTGGTTCTTGCAATGTATAATATTGGACAGGGAAAAAGAACTTTTTTATATCGATCATCCAAATGCTGGAATGAACTACCACACAAATTAAAAATTAATTTTAAAGAGATGTCTACTTTTTCATTCCAATTTTATTTTATTTTCTTCTTTGTTTTTATTTCTACTGTATATATTTCTTGTCACTGTACCACTTTGAAAATCAGTGCTATGGTACTGAAAGTGCCTACAGTATAAAGAAAGATTAAATAAATAAATATACAGGTAAACTAAAATGGTAAAGAAATTTTCACAGGAAAACATGTTAGCTTTGTAAAATAAGTTTTATTTATTAAGTTTGGAATTTTTATAATTCTATTCCAGAAATGAATGAGTACAAAAATAATCAACATGTTAAAACAGTAGCTGCATACTGACAACATGGCATCATGCAAAAGTAAGTATATCAGTTATCCTTCATAAAGAAACACACTTTAAAACTTCTTTTTTTGATATAGATAAACTGTTCTTCTTCCTTTCAATCAGACTGCATGGGAAAAAATGTATACTCATTTCACCTCCACCAATTTACGTACAAGTTATATATTAGACAGTTTGTGCAAACAAAAATAATATAACAGACAGTTTGTGCAAACAAAAATAATAGATGTTAAAATTTGTTTATCTTCCCCACATTGTCAGACTCCTTTTTATTTTGATTTCTAATACAAAAGGATTACAGAAACTATGAGAATAATAGCGCCCTCAGTTAGACAGTCTGTATTAATATGCAGTGTAGATGACAGCAATGGCAGCCACTTTTTCATCAGACATATTCACTTCTAAGAATTTGAATTTGTGAAATATTTTAACTTATTATTTATGAATACAGGAGATGTTAACGGTACTTTAAATTAATAATAATGATTTTAATAACGATTTAAAAATTTGTATGGCAAACTTGCATGTGATATTTTTATCTATATTGTAGAAGATGACGAAAAAAATCTTGGAGGTCTTAAGTTGGATGTGTCCAAATGGTTTGACAGACGATGCAGTCTCAGCATGTTAAAAGTGTTGTACAGAGACCATGTAAAAGATACTTATGCATTACATATGTGTTCTAAAACGATGGACATCATTGAGTTACTGATTGGTGCTGGACATCTGACTCCACACAATCTCACTCTCCTCTATGAAACTATTAAGGTAACACAACAATTTGGTCTGGAAGAGTTAATTAAAGATCGACATCCATCATTTACGATATCAAAAGATATTAAGAATATTGTAATCACAAAATTCACACTTCATCGACAAAGACTTGTAAATCTGGGAATGGCACTGAGTCCAGATGAAATAAAACAGATTGGTGGATTGTATAATGTTGCAGAGAAACACGCAACTAACAGCTGGACTTTGATAATGAATCTAGAGCAGAGAATGGTAATTTGTGAAGGAGAGATGGAAGTCTTCATTAAAAACCTGAAGAGATATAAACTCCCAAGGGCAAAAAAAGCTCTAACAGAAGGTAAAATGAATACAAAAATGTATACATTACATATAATTATTAAAACAACTCCATGAGTATTTAATATAAGAGTACCAACTTTATTTCCAGTGTTTCAATGTTACTAAATGAAAAAACTACCGGTTTAATGCAACACAAACAATAAACTAGATTTGAACTCGTCACTGAGGACGAGTTTGGTGATCCGCCGTACTTTGACCCTCACGAAGCACGCGCGGTTCTGATTGAAAAGTATTATATGCTAAAACATGCTCTATTTAAAGAGTAATTTTAAGCATTTTAAAAGAAATTTTAAAGGAAAAGAGTAATTTTGAGCATTTTAAGGACTTACAAATGTGTACACATATGTCTTAACGTCCGTGCGCACGGTAGTATTAATACAGTGTCAGAAACCCAACACATGTAACCGAAACGTAATTTCCAGCTTCAGTATGTGCTGTGGGTGTGGAAATGAGCGTACGGCGCGTAAAAATTGGAAAGTTTTGGAATATTCAAAATGACCTGAATCGTGCTTTAAATTATCAGAAAAGTGATATTAACAATTTTAAAATTTTAACGCACATGTACGAATACCTTATACGACGTGCCTAACGACGGTAATGGCACATGAATTTAAATTTGACCATGATGACGTCATCAAAATAAAAAATAAAGGGACACGTCCGAAAGAGAATTGATTTAGCTATAACATACTCACAGGTGGGAGACAATCAATCAAGATAAGCGAGTACGTTCAAACGAGTATAAAAAGTAATAACGTCATAAATAATCTTATACACATCTAGATGTGTATAAGAGACAGCCTTTCATCCTATGGAGCTATAACTGATTAAAAATATTCATGGTTATATGCATATATAAACGTTGACGCACTCGTACGCGCACGTTAAGTCGCGCGAACGGAAAATTAAGGTACCTGACATTCAACCTTGACCTGAAGATTATGCTCACTTAATATGATTCAGAAATGACGAATGGTTAAGATGATATGGGCTCATCAAATTTTAGATGAAAGAAAGATGTGGGGGTTAGAAAAAACAATTTTTTTGACTATGATGACGTCATCAAAATGTAACTAGATTTGAACTCGTCACTGAGGACGAGTTAGGTGATCCGCCGCACTTTGACCCACGAGGAAGTGTGCGCGTGGCGGATTGAACAATAATTAAATGCTGATAATGGCAACATACGCAAATTTAGTTTGTTAAAAAAGAATTTTGAGCATTTTAAAAGATTTACTCATGCGTATGCGCACGTCATCACGCACGTGCGCATCTTAATGTCACTGTTGTCTTTTGATATGAGATATATATGTATCAACTTTCATTGACAAACGCCTATTGGTGAAGGGGTAATGATCATTATCATATAAAAATTCAGTTTTTTTTTACCTCAGGATGGCAATATGGTGACGTCACAATGTCCGATCAGCTATTATGATATATAAAATCATATCTACAACTCATGTGCTTTTAGAATATGTAATAAAAATTGGGGGTCACCTTTCATTCTAAGGAGCTATATTTGATTTATAAATAGGCATAATTATTAGCATATGTAATATTTGACGCACGCGTACGCGCACGTTGAGACGCGCAAACAAAAAAGTAAGATACCTAACATTCAAACTTGATCTGAAGTATAAGACCATTTAATATTATTCAGAAATGACGAATGATTAAGATGATATGACGTCATCAACGTTTTGAGAAAAGAAATATAATTTTTTTCTTGTTTTTTAATTCAGATGGCAACATGATGACGTCACAATGTCCGATCAGCTATTATGATATATAAAATCATATCTACAGCTCATGTGCTTTCAGAATATGTAATAAAAGTTAGGGGTCACTTTTCATCCTAAGGAGCTATAACTGATTTAAAAAAAGACTTGATATAAAGCATATATTAATTTTGACGCACGCGAACGCTCGCGTTATTACACGCGCACAAAAATATAATGTACATAACATTTAACCATGACCTGAAGTTTATACCCACTAAATATGATTCAGAAATCACGACTGATTAAGGTGATTATGGGGGTCATCAAAGGCTGGACGAAAGAAAGATGAGGGGGTAAGCAAAACCCTATATTTTGACCATGATGACGTCATCAAAATGTATAAAAATGCCATATATATGAAAGAGAATTGCCTCAGCTACAACATACTCAAAGTTGGAAGACAATCCATCAAGAATAAGCGAGATACGCTCAAATGCGCATTTGCTAAAATGAGGTCATCGATAATATTCAGTTTGTTGAATTCAGATGGCAATATAATGACGTCATAATGTCCGATCAGCCATTATGACCTATAAAATCATATTTGCAACTCATCTGCTTTCAGAATATGTAATAAGAATTGGGGGTCACCTTTCATCCTAATGAGCTGTAACTGTTTAAAATTAGGCCTGATTTTAGCAAAATTTCACTGTATATCAGCACAAATGCGCACAAAGGTCACTATGTTTGATGCAGGCGTACGGCATTGTTATTGGCCATAGAGTGATTGAAAATATTGGAAACTTGTCAAAACAATGTCAGGAAACCAAAATTTGACAAAAAAATTATTTTCTAGCTTCCATACGTGCTGCGCCCTTAAAAATGCGCACGCATAGTGGTAAATTTAAAAAAAAATTTGAAATGCTCAAAATGCCCTGAAACGTGCTCTAATTTAATCTAAATGTAATTTCAAGCATTTTAAAAGTTTGACGCACGCGTACGCGCGCGTTATGATGCGCACGCGTAAAATTTGGGTAAATTACATTTAACATTGACTTGAAGTTAATGCTCACTTAATACGATTTTGAAATGGCAATTGGTTAGGCTGATATGATCGATAATGTAAAAACGCAAAATTGCGCATAGATGACGTCACGCATACCTGCGCACTTTGAAAAACTTATTGTGACTATTCCAGGCCAAGCTAAATGTTTGTTGAAGCGTGCATGTATGAATCTCGTGCCAATTTTTAGATATCGTGCTAACAAGAAATGGGAAAAAAAAAAGATCTCTGACAATAACAAGAGGTGATCCGCTAGTGTAGCTGATCACCAAAAAGAAGTCAAATATATGAAAGAGAACTGTCTCAGCTATAACATACTCAAAGTTGGAAGACGATCGATCAAGGATAAGCGAGATACAATGAAATGCGTATTTTCAAAAATGACGTCATAGCTATAAATCACTTTCTTTGAATTCAGTTGCCAATATGATGATGTCACAATGTCCGATCAGCCATTATGATCTATAAAATCATATTTACAACTTATGTGCTTTCAGAATATGTAATGAAAATTGGGGGTCACCTTTCAACCTAAGGAGCTATAACTGATTAAAAATATGCCTGATTTTAGCATAATTTCACTGTATAGCGGAACAAATACGCGCAAAGATACCTATGTGTGATGCGCACGTACGGTATTGCTATTGGCCAAAAGATGACCGAAAAGAATGGAAGTTTGTGAAAACAATGTCAGGAACCCAAACTATGTGAAAAAAACATAGTGTCTAGCTTCCGCACGTGCTGCATGCGTAAAAATGCGCGCGCGTAGTGAAAAAAAAAAAAAATTGAAATGCTCAAAATTGCCTGAAACGTGCTCTAATTTAGTTAAAAAGTGATTTCGAGCATTTTGAAATTTTGACGCACGCGTGCGCGCGCGTTATGAAGCGCACACGTAAAATTAGGGTACAGTACATTCAACATTACTTAATACAATTTCGAAATGGCAATTGGTTAGGCTAATATGATCGATAATGTAAAAACACAAAATTGCGCGTAGATGACGCACAAAACAAGGTATAGTTAGGTAAGTTTTCGCTTTAACAGGACAGCTAGAGATTTATCAATACACCTTTGAATGTCAAAGTTGATTTTATGTGTAAAAACATTGTTCTTTTCAGAATATCAACCATTATCTACCTTTGCAGATAATACAATATTGGTTAATGAACCAAAGAGCACAGCAACATCTTCGGTAATTTCACAGTATGATTCTTGTACTAAATTATAACTAAAAAAACGAATGCTCTTTGTACAAGCCTTGAAACCATATTATTGTGACCCATGTATTAAAATAAGCAATCTGCTGCTGTGTGATTCAGAACAAAGAAGCTTAAACCCAATCAAGGAGTTCATTCATCTGTCAGAGCCAGCATATATTTAGTCTAGTAGATGTTAGAAGACTGCCTCTAGGATGCAACTGACATCAGTGGCAGGAACAAAACTAAAGTGATTTTTCCCCACATCTTTTGGTCACAGAATCTCAATAATTGTTTCTGTTTTTATCTGTCCTACACGAATAAGTAAGGTACATAAGGAAGAAAACATATTGAAAAAAAAACAGAAAGAGACAACAACATACGTTTCAATCTGCTACTAAAATACATGATTGATTTTTTGTGATTTTAAATGTAGAACCTATCCTATCATAGGTGATATAAAACTATAAAACAATTTTATTAATCTGCAGTTATAATTTTCATTACAATATAATTTTTTTTTAAAATTTCAATTAATATCTTTGATAATATCCACAAGTATTACTATTATAAAACATTTAATAAATAATGTTTCCATAATTACTTTGTGTGTAAATTATTATCTTTTTAGTAGTTTGCCTTCTTTTTGATAGTTACATGTTTGAATCTTTATTCTTCGTAAATTCAGATCATTCTTTCATCTCAATGTTGCTTCCTAAATATTATCTATAACAAATTAAAAAGAAATGAAATTACCATTAGCCAAACCCCAAAAATTATTTATAATTCACAGGATTCTGTTAAGATGTCTCCCAGTGATTGGACAAAATGTGTTTGCGGAAATGAAAGACGGGTAAAATACTATTGCCAAAATTGTAATCATTACCTATGCTCTACATGTCATGAATGTCACAAAATATTTCCAATGTCAGCAAATCACAAGCTATATTTAGCAGAGGATGTGCGATCAACGAAGCCTTTACAGATTGCTTCACTGCAACGTGATCCTGAGAATGTTACAAAATTGAAGGCAGAAGAAGTTCATAAACTAGATGTGAGTGCTCATGGCAAACCAGTGGAGCAGTCACCAATGAAAATCAAAGTGGAAAAAGATGTGCGATCAACGAAGCCTTTACAGATTGCCTCACTGCCACAAGGTGATCCTGAGATAGTTACAAAATTGAGGGCAAAAGAAGTTCATAAACTAGATGTGAGTG
>NW_022749249.1:0-2895 GCF_011630105.1 Anneissia japonica
ATCGGCTTTTTATAAGTAAATAATGATATGATAGAGATACAGTAAACTCTAAATGGTCTTGCGGTAATTTGAACTTCACACAAATTGCTTTGGCGATTTTCGGCGGTGGAGACAGCAACTGTATGACTGCCAATTAACGAAGTAGAAGTATGATTTGATTACATTTAATCACAACAAAAACTTTATTCAATAATTAGAAGGCGAGCCCTTTCTCATTTAAGGATCCTTGATAATGATGGTGATAAAGTTAAATAGTAGTAGATAAATAATGATGATGATGATGATGATGAAGTTTTCGGTAGTAAATAAATAATAAATCATTAATTTTAATGTACATACATCAAGCTCTGGATACAACTCCACAAATAAATCAATCTTCTGATAGTTAATTATCAATCTATGATCTCTTCTTGCCAAAACGTTGTGAGCAGCTAAAATAATAATCATGGTTTATTTTATTTTAAACAATTTCCTAATACATATTGCATTTATCATGGCAGGCCCATCAGGCTTAACAATCATTGCAGGTTGTGACCTTCTGACCATTTATCCCTAATATATTATTAAACCTCACAGCAACACAAAATAAATTTTGTGTGCGATAAGTCAGAGCTACATTTTACATAACAAGAAATCATTTTTCAAACATTCCCTTCCATTAGATTTTGTTTCTAGCTATTTTTTAAAGTGTATGAAAATCAATTATAATTATTTTCAAATTTAAGCCCTCTTTTTATATCAGATTTATTTAAGTTTTTAGAATAATGTGACACTGTGTCTTCCTTTTCTTCCTTTCAAGTTTTTTGATTGATTGACGACCCTAATAAAACTTTTAAAAATCATTCATCAAAACAAAATAAATTTACAGTAGAGGGGAAAAACCACTTACTTTCTGGCTTGTCAAAAATGATAACTGCGTATGGATCATCATCAACAGTGTAGACGACCACGCTATCCAAATCTCCACCACCAGATTTTCTTTCATTTTGAAAATAAATCCGTAATATATCGTCTAGGGCCCATAAACATGGTTGTGGGAGACCTCTGAACTTCACACAAATTGCTGATTTCTGTGCTACTGAATTTCTAGCGATTTTCGGCAGCGGTTGAAACACAGCCATATTTTATGAACGAAGTACATGTACTGTAGAAGTAGAAGTATGAATTTACAATTACAAAATCATATCTAAATGGATGTCCACACCGTAGCGTGTGCATAAAATTTTGATTCATATTCGCATGGCAGACCTACCTAACCAATCAGAAAGATGAGATGTAGTAACGTGGGTTGAAAAAAGGCGAAGATAAATACTGTTTCATTCTCCCGTCGTCGTCGACTTTTAAGCAGAGGTCCAAAAGCCCAAATTGTGTACTCACATTCTTAAGTCTGTACACACTAAGCACACCTTATTTTCTGCTTGCTTAATTCATTAGTAAACATATTTTGTTGGTGTGCTCTTGCAAATTTACTGCGGTCACCTTCAAATTCAAGATGGCGTCCAAGATGGCCGCCATAAAAAGGTTGAATCATATTTTCATCATGTGTTACTTTCAAAATAGCCATTCAATTTTGTTGTAAATAGTGTCATTTGAAAGAGAATTAAATTGTATTTCTAAAAAAAATCATAATTTTATTATAGACTTTGTATAAGAAAATAATTTGAAAATTTGAATGTTGTGCACATAAAAGAAAAAAAGTTATGAATTCTAGAATTTGGTGACCTCAAAATCATATAATTTAGCTATTTGTGAAGGCCTAAATCTTATTATGGTCACTAAGGGTCTCCATACAAAATTCAACCTTTTAATTGGTTGAAAGTTTATGCATAGAGTTTTTTTTTGCTGAGATGGTCAATTGGTACCAGTGTTGTATTTAAAATATTTTCAGTCGTAAAAAAATGCTTATTAATATTTTTAACATGATTAAGACTACTGAAGAGATATACCGTACTATACTGTAGCATACTACTGATTTTTTTTGTTATCAATTTGGTTAGACTTGCAGCCCTAGGCTAGGCCCTAGGCAGGGTCCTAGGGCGGTTGCCTTGGCCTAGCTTAAGTTGAACCTATGGCAAGCCTAGGCCGAGCACTGCAGCAGCAACTCTCCATGTATGAAGAATCTAGCAAATAAAAACTCCAATAATTGACCAATAATTCATGTTTAAAGGGAATCATTTTCAATGTACGTTTTTAAAGAAATTTAAATTGGTACAACTTTTTAGAGCCTACATGATTTCTAAAGCGTGTGATTTAAAGTACAGGAACACAGATTGACTGTGCATTAAATCAATATTATTTTATATAGAGTACTGCAGCACTCATTCATTTATTCCACTATTTTAGGGTGAATAAAGTGTGCTTTTTAGAGCCTACATGATTTCTAAAGCGTGTGATTTAAAGTACAGGAACACAGATTGACTGTGCATTAAATCAATATTATTTTATATAGAGTACTGCAGCACTCATTCATTTATTCCACTATTTTAGGGTGAATAAAGTGTGCTGGCACCCTGCAATGATTAATAGCTAGTAAAAAAAAAACACCTGATGTTTTAATATCCTAAATAGTGAATGTAGTTTAATTTCTATGATCATTTTAATTAATTGTAGTGTGAATCATCATGGAAGAGGGAGTAACAGAATCAGACATCTCTACAAACAATGAAAGTGATAGTAATTGCAGAGAGTGAATGTGATATAGGCTTTTAAAAATTAAGCACCATTATATATTACATTAAAAGTATAATTTAAGATGTTTACATATTGATACTATTATTATTATTATTATTATTGTTATTATTATTATGCTATTATATATTATAATATTATTCTTATTAATACTGTTATCATTTTTGTTACTACTGAATAGCTATTTAGAATCATTCTATATATTAT
>NW_022749249.1:3051-15404 GCF_011630105.1 Anneissia japonica
ATAAATATAATACAAATCATCAAAGGTACATATACAGTGTTTAAATAAGGACATATGTGTATATATGTATGTATGCGTGTATGTATATAGGTGTATATATATATGTGTGTATATATATATATATATATATATAAAATAAAAGGAAAAGAACAATGATGTGGAAAACATTGTCTGGATAGGCTCAGTAAATTTTGATAAGCAAGAGCTAAATATTACAACTAAACAGCCACAAGTATTATATACTGTATATATAATATATTTATTACATGTTTGTGTTGATGATTCATCTCAGTTATTGTATTTACATAATTAACGTTGGATGTCTTGACATTATAGGCCCGCATATAACAATGTTTATAGAGGAGTGTATGTGAAAATAAATATCAAAATGATAATGTAATTAAATTTGTGCTCTGTTTTTGTTAGCATCATCAAAATTAATAAATATTATTCTACCACCACTCTGATATTGAAGTGTATTTCGCCACCACAACTCTGTCTCTTTTTGTTCATCTCAACAAAAATCTTGTACATATATACTAATTTCAGAAAGCCGAATTATATATGGACACACTTAGTGACCACAGTGAGTTTCAAGCTTTCACAAATAGCCAAATTATATGATTTTGAGGTCACCAACTTCTAGAATTCATAACATAGCATGATATGGGAGTTGGACCTCTGCTTATTTAGGCATTTTTCGTTTTGACTACGCGGCCAGTCTACTACAAACTAATGGACCGTGACAGAAACGCCAAGACACTGTTCATGTACTACACGAAGAGCTGTTTTCGTTTTATTAGAGTGACTACATGACAACACAGCATACGTACGTAGGCCAACGGAGGGGAGTTAGTCGACCATGGATTTATGAATTAGGCCTGAAACGGACGCTACCTACAGCGGCCGCCCTCCAGAAGGGCTGTCAATGTGTGTATGTGTATGGAAAACCAATGACGCATTCACAATGCAGTACAGTATAATTGTTAAATGTTTGATTTGGCATAGGCATAGGCCAAGTAGGTTTGGCATTGGCCTAGGCCAAGTTGGTTCAGAATTTGGCCTACAGTAAGAATTAGTATTATAGGCAGGCCTACGCTATTTTAAGTTGAATTTATTATCCACTAGATATTGTCATGGTTTAATCAAATACTAGGCCTAGGCTAGCATTCATCTTGATGTGGAATGTGGCTCTAATGCACTTTCGCACCTAACTTTTGATTCTCAATATTTTTACCTCAGTGTTCTTCCCACAGTCACAAAATATAATTATATTAGAATGTCTGATTTTTTTTGTTAAATTCCGGGTCAGAGTTTTCCCATGAAACATCCGACAACAAAATCATACATACTATCTTTTTTTTTCAGGAGCATCATCTTTAACGTTCAGTTCTTGTAATTGATGTTCATGATATGAACATCAAATTATTTTTTTTTTTAAAGCAAAAGAGAGTTCTACAATCATAATTAAAGGGTTTGGATGGGGTTCACAGTGTGTTTGGATGTTTGTGGTGTATTTACAACATTTTAACCAAAAAGCAGTTTCTTATGAATATTTAATTTTCTTATTGATATACCAAGTGAGTCAATCACATTTGAATTGTTTGGTTTTCTACAGTGTGTTTTGGAAGGTTTGTGGGACTTAGCAATACCATTTAATCCTACCATAATTATCCTACCCTCACAATTACACGCCATTTTAATTCTTAGCATAATTGCCACATTTACATAACTATGTATATATAGTATCTCAGTTTACATTATTTAGTATAGTTTTAGGCACTTAAATTTAGTTGGCGGGAAGTAAAAACCAAGTATGCAATTAAATAATGGGTGGGGTGGGGTGACCAGCCGGCCAGGGCCACCCTGCATTTGTCAAAATTTAAACAAAAATTGAGATAATAAATTGATAATAATAATAATAATAATAATTATAAATCACTATTTAAAAAAAACATAAGCCTACTGCCTTACTTTACTTTATCAACTCACTGTCAATACTGTAATTTGCTGGAAATGTAACACTGTAGGACATAAATCAAAATTATGTGGAAATCGACACTGAATTGAAGGCAAAGAAGATGAAGCCAAATTATCAGTATTAAATGAAAGTGAATCCCTAAACCTACAAATGTTGTTTACTTCAAACCTTACCAAAAATGAACATCTCTGATATTCTAACTGAACATTGTGCTGTATTTGAAAAGAAAGGTCTAAGTATCTTAGGCATTAACATAGTTAAACACTTACAGGAAAATTTGACAGTTTTAAATATCTAATTCAGAATAATTCTATCGACATAATAGCATTGAATGAAACAAGATTTAATAGCACTATACCAAATTTAGATGTTAACATTGAGGGTTATGATCTATACAGAAAGGATCGAAATAAAGAAGGTGGTGGTGTAGCAGTCTATGTAAATAATAATGGTGGTTTTACACATAAAATTAGAGATGATCTCATGAATCCAAACCTGGAGTTGTTAATTTTAGAAACTAAACAACCTCATTGTACGCCTTTCTTGTTATTTGCATGGTATTGTCCTCCAAATTCAGAGATTGGAGATTTTGATAAAGTCGAAAACATTCTTGAAAATGTTGAAAGTACAATCTTTGAAATAATTATGGTTGGTGATGTAAATTGTGACACTATGGCATCAAATCTGACTTGTTACACTACTAAAGTGGTTGATTTAGCTAATAATTTTCACTTCAAACAAATAATTTCAGAACCAACAAGAATAACTGAAAATAGTAAAACTCTTATAGATCATACTGTATATATACTACTATTCCTAACAAAATTTGTAACTCTGGTGTACTTCATACTGGCATCAGTGACCACTCAGCAATTTTTGCAATACTTGGTAAGGAGAAGAAAATAAATCATAAACATAGGTTTAAAATAGGTAGAAATTATAAAAACTTTAATGAAAACAATTTCAGAAGGGATATGCAAAAAGTAAACTGGAAGAAATTACTAATTACGGTAACGTTGATGATGCAGTTAATTACTTTGAAACCCAGTTTTTAAAAGTGGCACAAAAACATGCCCCAATTAAGAAAAAGCGTGTTCGTCATAAGAATTGCCCGTAGCTAACAAAGGATCTAATAAAAATCATGCAAGAACATGATGTCCTTAAAAAAAGGGCTAATAAATGTAACATCCCTGAATTATGGGATCAATATCGCAAAATTAAAAATAATGTAAATACTAAAATTAAAAATTGCAAAAAAGAATACTTTTCTGAAAATCTAAATACTAATGATCCTAAAAAAATATGGGAAACCATAAGACACATTATACCTTCTAAAAGTAAAAGTAATGAAATCCAAAATTTACAAATTAATGACAATAAAGAAACATCAGATCCAACTAAAATTGCTAATAGTCTAAATAAATTCTTTTCAAATGTAGGGCCCAATCTTGCATCAAAATTTCCAGACAGAGAAGATATAGAATCTGACAAGTCTAATGATAACATAGGAAGTCTGTCTTTTAGTAACGTATGAACAATATATTTTTGAACAGCTTAAGCATATTTCTCCTAAAAAAGCAACTGGAAATGATAAACTACCTTCTAAATTAGCCAAAGCTGCTATAAATTCAATTGTTAGACCACTAACATACATAGTTAATTTATCCTTATCTTCAGGTCAATTTCCATACAAGTGGAAAAATGCTAAAGTTTGCCCCATCTTTAAGGATGGTGATAGGTCTCAACCTAGTAACTATAGGTCAATTTCAATATTACCCACTTTATCAAAAATTTTAGAAAGGGCGGTTTTTGATCAAGTGTACAAATTCATTGATGAAAACAATATGATCTATAATTGCCAATCAGGATTTCGCTCAAATTTTTCAACTGTCTTCATTATTAAACATTACTGAAGACTGGATAAATGCTATAGACAATGGTCATTTTACAGGCCTAGTAACACTAGACCTTAAAAAGGCATTTGATACAGTTGACCATAAGATTCTCATTGAAAAACTTAAAACCTTTAAGCTTGATAACAACATAACAATATGGTTTAAAAATGATTTAAGTGATCGTTCCCATACCATGCATGTAAATGGTATACAATCAACTAAATGTCAAAGTATTTGCGGAATACCCCAAGGTTCTATTCTATAGGGCCACTTTATTTGTGTTATATGTCAATGATTTGCCAAAAAGTGTTTGTAATGTAAAAATTAGCATGTATGCTGATGATACAATACTTTATTATTCATCTCCTAATATTGATAATGTTGTACATAACTTAAATGTTGACCTTGAAAGCATTAGAAAGTGGTCTCTTACATTAAATGTACAAAAAACTGAATGTATGTTTATTGGTACAAAGAAGAAACTTTCTAAATTATCAAACAGTAATGTTAATTTGTATATAGAAAATAATTGTTTAAACAGAGTTAGTTATTGCAAACACCTCGGTGTTTATATTGATGAAAATTTATCATGGAATAAGCAAACTGATAATGTAAAAACTAAAGTTCAGCCAGGTTTGTACTATTTGAAAAAGATTTCTAAATTTCTATCAAATGATCAACAATCTCTTATGTACAAAACCATTATTGCTCCTCATTTTGAATACTGTAACCTAGTATGGAGTAGATCTACTCAAATTCAAAAAAACAAATTACAAGTCTTACAAAATAGAGCGGCAAAAATAATTCTGAAAAAAAGGAAAGATGATTCAAGTAGACAAGCTTTGCAGACCTTAAATTGGGAAAATTTAGAAAACAAATTGTATAAAAATGAAGCAATAACCATGTATAAGATTTTTCATAACATGACTCCCTCTTATTTGACCGAACGCTTTACATTTAAGGAACAAAATTATTTTACCAGATTAAATGATGTCTTAAAAGTTGATCGTCCTCACACGGAATACAAAAAGAAAAGTTTATCTTACCGTGGTGCTATTCTCTGGAACGCACTGGATGAACATGTTAAGAAATGCTTCAAGTGTTAAAATATTTAAAACACTTTTGTAAAATTTTTGGTCTTTGCTTCATTTTTTGTATCTCGTATTTGTATATAATTTTATCTTTTTTTTGTGATTATGTGTTAGTCTTATTTTATTACTGTTATTTTGCAACTTCAATGACAACACGGCCTTGTAGAATAACACCCTCTGGGTGAAACAAGCTTTCCGTGTAAAAATAAAGTTTTAATAATAATAATAATAAAATTTTAAAATTTTAAGTCCGAATGAGTGCCTTTTCCGGGCATCTAAATGTACCAAAATCATAATTTGCTTTGCGACTCCCAGTATAGAATAGACTATAGGACCTTGATTAGACCTTTGCGATGCCCGTGAGGGGAGAGGGAGCATAGCTCCCGTCGAGAGGAAGTCAATAATATTTTGTCGAGGAACACTGCTTTGAAAAAAGCATAGGCCTATTTTTACCATCTGAGAATGCCATTTTTGAGCGTCTAGAGGGTCCTATTCTTAAAATTTGCTCAACTCAGCCCCAATCGTCGTGGGGCTGAGGTTGGTGTGGAATACCTATTTGGCACCCTGTGAGAAAATTTCTGGATCCGCCCCTGGTTTATAACATGTAAAGTTATTTCATTTGATACTTATAACAAAAGTGAATTTTGTGGTTATCTATGAGTTGCATATTTTGGTAGTTGAAGCACTGTATGTATGTCATTCCTCTACTTTGTTAGTAGTCCTTTATTTCTACTATCATAAAATGTTATTCAATGGCCATTGTTTTCCGATAATCTCTCAGTACATTATTTGCATCTGTTGTGTAACCGTATTTATTAAAAAACAAATACTTTTAGAGAAATTAAAAAAAAAAAAAAATTGATCTTATTTTCAAAGGAAAAAATAAAACTTATTTATAAATTTACGATTTTCACCTTTTTTTTTTTTGAATTTTATAATTATGGGCCATTTTTTATTTATTGATTCAATTCTTCTATATTACCGCATTTAAATATTTGAAGATTTAAAAAAAAATATCATTTCTATTACTGAATTTTTTCATTGGGGCCATTTTTACCTACTTGTCATTTCGGGCCATTTTTACCGGGGCCATTTTTTTCCGGGGCCATTTTTTCCAGGGCCATTTTTACCGGGGCCATTTTTACCTACATCCAGCCTGCATTACAGTACATTGTTTTTCTCTGAGAGATCACCCACCCTTGCAAGCACCACAAAACAGCTGTACATTCTCCGCTACCAACTAGACTTGTGCAGACACATTAATTAGCCGTAAAGCTTACCATTCCAGGCCGTAATTGGTTGAAAAACACAATGTGGAATATACAGGCGATTTGCAATCTGATCAATGACGAACACACTTTCATAGGAAACCCATCTTAGTGGTAAGAGATATGATATAAAAACATACAATTGTACATATTTCCCGACAATATTTTCGCAAAAACTCTTCATACTTTAAATTCCCCAAGCCTTCTCTTCCATATTACTGCAAGATCACCCTAATCGTGTCACAATTGAAGGAAGAGATAGAAAAACAAATGACTTCAAAACTCGCTCAAAATCATATAAGCCCTCTCTCTCAGAGAGTGGCTAAAAATATACGATGTCCAAGAGTTTACAAATTATTATCTATTTTTATGCCGTCCCGAAAAAAAAAAAAAAAAAAAAATTTCAGATAAAAGGCGCAAGACCGAAAAAAAAAATTCAGATAAAAGGCGCAAGACCGACGATGTACCTGGGAAAATTTGACAATCATAATAAATATTAGATACAAAAAGAAGAGCGCATTTTCACATAGGATGTTATGTTGATACAAAAGGGAGCATGCATTTTCGCATTGCATTTTATCGAGAAAGGAGAGCGCGTGTTTTCATACAGGATGTTATGGAGATAAAAAAAGAAAGCGCTTATATTTTCACATGGATGTTATCGAGATAAAAAGGAAAGGCAGCTTTTTCTCATGTCATGTTTTGTCAGAAGACAAATGTCGAGCAACTTGTCGTCTGCACTTAATATAGCATAACATGTTCTACTTTTCATTACAAGTGTTTGTAATACATACCGGTAGTAAAAAGTTACACACCTACTTGAGTGTTTGAATTATTAAATTTTATTCACATTTTTTAAAGAATTTTTCTCCATGTTACTGTTATAGTCTTTACTGTTCAATATACTATTTTTGCAATATGTACTTTCTTAATAATATTATAACGTTAACTTTTAACCCTACTACTATGGACAGGCTAGTATTGTTGCTTTTATTGAGCAACAAATGATTGAATCGATGCCATGAATCATGTACATATTTGAGTATATATAATGGCCGAGTATATATAGTTATTTGGTTACTAAAGACCAACCCCACGTCCATGTCGTGGTAACCGGGCAACAGGAAAGTATGGGATTGCTGGATAGGGTGAAGTATGGCGGGGGATTTGTTCTCCTAGGCTGATACGGTAGCCATGAAAGCCTATCCAGAACCCTGAACAATTCTGGCTGACAGGGCTCTGGTGAAGCTAGATGGGCCAATCACCTGTCAAGTAGATTCTAAACCAATTACAGAAACCTTAGGAAATAAACACAAATTTAAACCAGTCTTGAGAGAAGCAGGTGTCCTATCAGGGGCAAGTATGAAGCGTAGCAGTGAAAGCCAGAAGGAAGCTGCCATGCTGATCTCCCTTCTTTCTCCCAAGGCAACCACACTGTTTGGTACATGGCATGGACCATTACAAAACGGGTAAATCAGCACAGATTGCTGCTGAGATGAGTGCATACAAGCTTTCGATATTGGGGCTGTGTGAGACTAGGTGGATCGAATCAGGCTGTATAAGACTGTCTCCGGGACAGACTCTCATTTATTCTGGACATGAAGATGCAAATGCACCCCATACAGGATTTGGAGTAATGCTGTAAAAACAGGCTGCCAAATCACTCAATAGAATGGAATCAAATATCATAGAGAATCATATCTGCAAGATTTCACACAAAGGTTTGCAAAACCACTGTCATTGAGTGCTATGCACCAACAAATGAAGCTGAAAATGAGGTTAAAATTGATTTCTATGACATGCTGCAAAATGTTTTTGACAATATAGCCAAGAAAGATCGGCAATCTAGAATTTGAAACTGTGATGGGCAAACATGGCCTAGGTGAAATGAACGGAAATGGAGAACTGTTATCCAGTTTTTGTTCCTTTAACAAGATGGTCATTGGCGGAAGTATATTTCCACACAAAAGGGTATATAAGGTAACATGGGTTACCACAAGACTGAGAACCAAATTGATCACATCTGTGTGTCAACTAAATTTCAGGAGGTCACTATTGGATGTACTGTAAGAGCCAAGAGAGGAGCTATTAAAGAAGGAAGGGCACATGCGAGGAAACACTGGGAAGGAAAACCAAAGAGCACAAGGCCTATACAAGTATAGACACAATAAGAAAGGTTGAAGCAAGAAAAGAGAGAAAAGCAGAAATAAATCGCAGCAGAACCAGAACAGTGAATGCAGAAGCAAAAAACAGATAATCAGAAGCCAACAAGGAAGTCAAGCGGAGCATCAGGAAAGATAAGCGAATCTTTGTAGATGACCTTCGCGTGTCAGGCAGAGGTTGCTACAGGCCAAAGGAATATGAAGGAGTTATACACCATAACAAGACAGCTCTCAGGAAGTCACACATCAGCAGACAGACCAGTCAAAGATAAGAGCGGTAGGGTACTTATAGGACAAGAAGAACAAGTGAAGAGATGGGCTGAGCATTTTAGGGAATTGCTCAATAGACCTCCACCCACTGATATGGCCTACATAGAGGCAGCTGAAACTCAACTACAAGTAAAAGAGGACAGACCAAGCAACATCAGCAAGGATGGTGGAGTTGAGTGTGACATACAGACAAGAATTGGGAAGGCAAGAACTGCATTTGTCATGCTTAGACCAATATGGAAATCAAAGGTGATATCAAAACATGGAGAACAACAAAAGCCAGCTCTAATAAGTTGCAAATATTTGTAATCAAATACCTGTGATCCATTAAGATCAGTAATGAACAGCTGTAAAAAAATGTAGATCTGGAAAGACTTGACATCCAGATTCAAGTGGGAATGGATTGGACATACCCTCAAGAAACAACCCAATAATACCACCAGACAGGCTCTGAGATGGAATTTGCAAGGAAAGAGGAGTCGAGGTCGTCCCAGAAATAGCTGGAGAAGAACTGTAAATGATGGCAAGGCTACTCCTGGAAGCAAATTGAAACAATAGCTCAAAACAAAGTACGATGGGTCTCTTATACACATCTAGATGTGTATAAGAGACAGGTGTTACGGAAGAGATCAGTTTTAAGTGCACCATTTTCCATGGTCACGGTGATGTCCAAAAAATCTACACTGCTTGTGGATTTGTTAGCAGTGAATTTGATTGTGGGATGAGCCGAATTAATGTTCAATAGGAACGTATCCAAACTATCTTCACCATTGGTCCAGATCATGAAGATATCATCAATATCATCAATATATATATATATATATATGTATATATGTATGTATGTATGTATGTATGTATGTGTGCGTGCGTGCGTGTGTGCGTGCATGCATGCATGCATGCATGCATGTATGTATGTATATATATATATATTAGAAACAAATATCATATGTATGAACTTTAGAAATACTTTAGTGGAGGAAACTAATTTTCAACCTATGATATAAATTATATATCTATATGTATACATATTTAAATATATATGGCCTATATATAAATCATGATATAGATAAAATCCAAACTAGTTTTATATATATTACTAATAAGAAACGAATACCATAATTATTTATACGATCTATCAAAATTTTTGATGTTATATTGAAGCAATGGTTTTATTATATTTTAATGATGTTTACAATTCTTATTAACTATATTTTAATTTTTTATTGTATCCTTTTATTCTAATTCAGATTTTATATAGGCTAGTATGTAGGCCTATATATAAAATGCTTTATTAAACATTAGATGTAAATGAAAAAGAAGGCCGAGCTGACTGGGGCCTAGTTGACTTGAATTCTTTGTATTTAGTGAGCGGTATTGTATTAATAATTGTGAATGCGTCACTGGCGTTCCATACACATACACACAGTGGCGGCCGTTCCGGAGGGGCGGGCGGCCGTTCTGGAAGGTGACGGAGCACGTAGAAAACAAAATGATAAAAACAACACTTAATAGACACAGGTCTAGCTCCTATAGGCCAAGCCTAAAATGTTACGCCGTGGCTAGAGATACGGTACCGTATTTCTACTTCGTTTTGCTAAAGGTACGGTAAATGGCATTACGTCACCATCACCCAATGAAATGCCAGAATGTGCGTGACGTCATTTTTTGAAAACTGGCATTGCATATCACCCGCAATGAGTGGTGGAAGGAGAACGATCATTGTACAGTACTGGGAAATTAGAACATCAAAAGTACAATATTGTTTGACTTTACTGTCATCCTTAAATAGGCATATGGTTCCACTTTATAGTAAAAGTAGGCCTGTATGAATTCTCTTGTTTACAGTATATTCATTTTTTTATTGCAAGTGTTGTCATATAAATACCAAAAGTCTAGCAGTAGTGTGTGTATACGATGTGCCTTGGCCTAAGTCCTGAGGATGGTGCCTTGCTTGATAAGGCTAATATAATGACATGACTTTATTATTGAGTGGTACGCCTATTTTTCTATGACAGTATTAAGGTCTGCATCAAAAGTATTGGAAAAATTTGACTCAATTGTAATAATCACAAAGGGGAAACTTATTCTCTCGATCTAGGCCTAGATTCTTTACCATAAACAGTGACGAAGCCTAGCCCTACGAAAAGTTTTGTGCATTCAAATTGTATGAATATTTTGGTGGGATTGTAAAGCGTGGTATTATTTCGAACTTCTTGGACTAAAACTTGGGATGCAGGGATTATGAAGTTCAGACGGTATGATGACGGAGGAACTAGGCTAAGTTTATGACTGATATAGGCCTATGCCACTTAGATCAATGTCACCAGAGCAGCTGCCGTGAAAAGCAGAATCCAAGCAAGGCCGAGCAGGCTTGCTTAGATTTTTCGCCAAGCAAAGAATTTAAGCAAGGCCTAGAGGCCTGCCAAGAGTTTGGTGGAATCAGTCCTTGTTTGATAATGGTTATACCATGGAGGAATAAATTATTCCTCCATGGTTATACATAGGCTATAGCTAAATGAAACTCTTTACTAAATGGAACCATAAGCCTATTTATCGATTTATCTACTAAGTACAATATTGTACTTTTTGATGTTCTAGTTTCCCAGAACTCTACACCGTTCTCGTTTCACCGCTCATCGCGGGTGATCTGCAATGCAATGCCAGTTTTGAAAAATGACATCACCTACATTCTGCCACTTCATTGGGTGATGGTGACTGTACTGGATCTGTTCTGAACATGCTTTTATCTGATAACTTTGGATGTTGTTGCTATGTGTTCACGATACTAGTTGTTGATTCAATAAAAGTACAGTACAACTTTGAATTAGTTTTCGGGTTCTTTATTGGCAATACATCACATAATTGGCGACGAGGATATCAGGATATAACCAGAGAACTAAATGCCAGGCGACTTTAGTCACAACTCCATTTAATCGGGCTACGATTAATGCGGAAACGCGAGTACTGTACGTATCGGGCTAACTCTTTGATCAGCGTAGATCGACCAGTGAACGGCGAGTTACAGACATTGCACCGTTAGCAACCCCTTAGCAACGAACATTACTCAGCCTAGCTAGCGTAGGCTGGAGACAAGCTTAGCTTACATTATGTGAGTTTTAAATTATTTTTGAACCTTATTGAGTTGCATGGAATGATGGAAAAAACACCCATTCCACCTTTCAAAACTGAACCTACAGAAACGGCACCTGGTCGTTTGGAACGCTGGCTAAAGCGTTTTGATAATTTCCTCATCGCTAAGGCAATTACCGATGATGTAAGGAAACGGGCCATGTTGCTTCACTTGGGCGGCGACGACGTTTTTGAAATAAGTGAAAGCCATACTCTAGCAGAAGACACGTATGCACAGACAAAAGAAAAACTGTCAGCTTATTTTGCTCCAAAGAGGAACATTGAATACGAAATATTTATGTTCAGACAAGCAACACAACATCCCACTGAAGTGCTGGACAAATACCATGCTAGATTGTGCCAGCTGGCAAAGAACTGTGAATTTCACAACAAGGATGCAGAGATAAAATCACAGATTATTCAGCGATGCCAACTTATCAAAGTCAGGAATAAAGGATTGAGCGAACCAACGCTAACTCTGAAAGAGTTACTTACTTTTGGCCGAACACTGGAAGCAACAAATGTGCAAGCCAAAGCAATGTCTGGAGGTGTGGAAG
>NW_022749249.1:15436-22936 GCF_011630105.1 Anneissia japonica
CAGATATCCTATTCCGAACATCGAAGACTTATACACTAAGTTAGCAGGAGGGAAGTATTACTCCAAATTAGACCTCAGTCATGCATATCAACAGATAAAACTTGAGGAAGACTCGCAGAAACTAACTACAATTAACACAACAAAGGGACTCTTTGCTTATACCAGACTGTGTTATGGTATTGCATCAGCACCCGGAATCTTCTAACGCTTAATGGAACAAATCTTTCAAGGAATTCCAAGGATAGCAGTGTACTTGGATGATGTGTTAGTAACTGGATCTTCATGGGAAGAGGCCAACGCAAACTTGATTCTAGTCCTGACTAGACTTCAGAATGCTGGACTTCGACTAAAACAGGAGAAGTGTACTTTCATGCAAGAGTCATGTGTCTATCTGGGGCATAAACTAGATGCAGAAGGAATACATCCGACTCAAGAAAAAGTAAATGCACTGGCAGAGGCACCGGTTCCAATGAACGCATCCGAGCTGAAAAGCTACTTAGGTATGATAAATTATTATCATCGATTCTTACAGAACCTGAGCACGGTTCTGGCACCTCTCAACAATCTGCTTCGTAAGGAAGTTCAATGGATGTGGGGTCCAAAACAGCAGGAAGCTTTCGAAATGTCAAAGAAAATGTTGCAATCATCACAAGTCATTGTGCATTATAACCCAACGTTGCCACTGATACTCAGTTGCGATGCATCTCCTTATGGGGTAGGTGCAGTGCTATCGCATCGCATGCCAGATGGAGCTGAAAAGGCGGTGGCATTTGCCTCACGGTCTCTGTCGAAGGCGGAAAAAAATTATGCACACCTGGAGAGAGAAGGACTATCTATTATTTTTGGAATTACCAAGTTCCACAAGTACATTTATGGTAGGGATTTCATCATCCAGACAGACCATAAACCGTTGCTGGGACTACTCAAGGAAGATCGACTTGTTTCCCCTATGGCAAGTGCACGAATTCAACGTTGGGTGCTGAAACTGGCAAACTATAGCTACACTTTGCAGTATAGGCCCGGAGCTCAGAATGGTAACGCCGATGGTCTTAGCAGACTACCATTGGCAACATCACCGACTACAGTTCCTGTACCAGAGGAAGTAGTGTTTGCGATGGCTTTGTTAGACGGCACCCCAGTTACAGCATCACTAGTGGCCAAATGGACGGCTGGAGACCCAGTGTTATCAGCCGTCGTCAGGTTTATACTTCAAGATTGGCCTTCTCAGGTAGGAGAGGAATATAGACCTTTTCATCGCCGGAAGAATGAACTATCTGTGCAGAAAGGCTGTGTACTTTGGGGCTCAAGAGTGATAATTCCAGTTCAGGGTCGGGAAAGACTCTTAGCAGAATTGCATAACAGTCATCCTGGAATGGTGCGAATGAAGGCCCTCGCACGTAGCTACTTATGGTGGCCTGGACTAGACCTAGACATTGAAACCACAGTTCGAGGATGCTCTGTTTGTCAACAGAATGGTAAAGTACCGTCAAGGGCAAGTCTGCACCCATGGGAATGGCCAGGAAACCCTTGGTACCGGATACACATAGATTATGCCGGACCGTTTGAAGGCAAAATGATACTGGTGATAGCAGACGCACACAGCAAGTACATTGATGCTCATATCATGTCATCTAGTACCACTTCAGCCACGTTAATTAAGTTACGTCAAACTTTTGCAACACATGGCGTACCATGTAACTTGGTATCAGATAATGGTACCTCCTTCACCAGCCAAGAGTTCCAGACTTTTTGCAAACAGAATGGAATCAAGCATACTTGCAGCTCACCGTATCACCCAGCAAGCAACGGGTTGGCTGAGCGAGCTGCGCAAACGGTGAAAGAAGGATTAACAAAGACTCAAATTGGTGACTTGGAATCAAGGTTATACCGATTCCTAGCGCAGTATAGACTAACACCACAGACTACGACTGGACAGTCACCTGCAGAACTGCTCATGAAAAGACGTCCAAGGTCTCGTCTTGACCTTGTCTACCCTAGTATGGAGAACGACGTACTAACTAAACAGGCGAAAGCAGTAGCACAACGAGAAACAGCTAACGAGTGCTTATTCTATGAGGGAGATGCTGTATGGGTTGTGAACTTTGCTGGAAAGCCCAAGTGGCTACCAGGGGTACTTCATCACAAGTTAAGTCCTGTCTCCTTTAATGTACATATGGAGGATGGTCGAGAATGGCGTCGGCACATCGACCATATTCGCAAACGTTTTCCAGATGAAAATGCTGGTAAACCATCTTGTGTCACGGAGCCAACTACAGCGGACGTTGGTAAACCGTGGAGCCAACTACAGCGGACGTTGGTAAACCGTCTTGTGTAATGACGCCAATGGCAATCGACGTACCGGTTGAAAAATCACCACACCATTCAGGGAACCATCAAACTGATTCTTGTAATATGCCAGATTACAGCTGCAACAAAGGCATCGAACCAGAAACCATGACAGCTGGAGGGAAAGTGGTAGAACTTCGCAGATCAGGCAGAATTCGTAAAGCACCGGACAGATAGAATTGTGAACTTTCTATTTGCATGTTATCATGTATATTAACATTATTTGGAACTTATAATCGCATAAGTTATGAGTTGTTTTTTATACACTGGACTTTATAGGTCTAAATGCTTTGTGTTTAAAGTCATTTGTTTAATTGATGTGTTCTCTAAATCACCTGCCAAATGGATTTTAACTAATGGATAGATAATGATATGACATGCCTTGTAATTCTCAGGAACTGGCCACGTTGACGTTAAGTCCCCACTGGCAAAGAATGTTATTGTTGTTAAATAAAACCTCCGAGTTAAGATGTTCTAAACTAAAGGTGGAGGAATGTACTGGATCTGTTCTGAACATGCTTTTATCTGATAACTTTGAATGTTGTTGCTATGTGTTCACGATACTAGTTG
Organism: Anneissia japonica; assembly: GCF_011630105.1. Lineage (NCBI taxonomy): Eukaryota > Metazoa > Echinodermata > Crinoidea > Comatulida > Comatulidae > Anneissia > Anneissia japonica. The sequence continues at coordinate 18,353 of NW_022749249.1, forward strand.
TGATTCAATAAAAGTACAGTACAACTTTGAATTAGTTTTCGGGTTCTTTATTGGCAATACATCAGTGACGTAATGCCATTTACCGTACCTTTAGCAAATTGAAGTAGAAATACGGTACCGTATCTCTAACCACGGCGAAAATGTTATAGTTTATACCTCCATTGTTGGATGGCACACTATAAAATAATCATGCACCACAGTGGCGGATCTAGGATATATTTTTTGGAGGAGCTAAGTTGTCCGACAGGGGGACTTGAGCTCGTAGGCTCGAGCTGGGAGAAGGGGTTGGGGAGGGGATTTCCCCTCCCAAATGAGATTTAAAAAAAAAATATCAACCTCTAGTCTCTAGATCGCCGAAAATGGCACTCTCAGACTGTGACAGACATGTGATATGATGTGTTGGCTTGTTGTGGGCATGTTTTATGGTCTGACTGCCCGACGAGCTCTGTCCGGCGGGGGGGGGCTTGACCTGTCCGGGGGGGCCTAAACCCCCTGCCACCCCGCTGGCGCCGCCACTGCCATGCACCAACTACACGGTATATGGTATTGTATTGGTAAAGTCAGTACTTACTGTAGTATGTACTAAAAAATAGTCAGCATAACTTAGGCCTAGAGTAGTAGTAAAGTTAAAAGATGAAAATACTGTATTTTATATGCACCAACATACAATCGTCAATAACATTAACAACACTCTGGTAACCGACGCTTACTGAGCTCGAGCCTAAATATGCACTGAGAATGAGACGGGTTCTTGGATAAAAATAATTTATTTTTTTGTCTGGGAAATTCCCAATTACTGTACTAAAGACTGCCACCAATTTGTCATTTCCCCTCGAATTGGATAGAGATCCTGCTGCAGACCGGGATAGAGATCCTGCTGCAGACCGGCAGCGAGACGTAAGTCAGCCATGCTTTGCAAAGCAGCCAGGCTTTGCAAAACAGTGACGTAGGCTTCGCTCTTCCATTTTTAGCATAGGGAAACTTTTTTTGAAGGTAGTATCGTGTCATTTTACGTCAAACCATAACAATCTGCGTCAATGTAGGTAAATTTGCGTCAACATACGTAAATTCCTGTGAAATTAACGTCAACACTAAAAAAAATCTAAGTGTTTGAGGTGTATACGATACGGACGTACATTTAAACTAGGTAAGACTTAACAAATGCTTTAATTGGAAATGGAAACATAACACTTAACAATGGCTTATCTTTTTTTACGCAAGGCTTAGGCTAGGCCTTGGCCTCGAGGCCTAGGCTCGCTAGCTAGGCCTAGGCCCTAACTGGCTAGGCCTAGCTAGCCTACTACTAGACTCGGGCCTAGGCCTAGCCTACCTAGGCCTAGGCTAGACTACTAGGCTAGACCAAGGCCTAGTAGTTTAAGATATATGTAAGATATATTTATTTATTCGTCCAATTTGTAACACTCTGAAATTGCTTTCCTTTTTTGGCCTAGAAAACAGTAAAAACACAAAAATACACTAGAGCACAGACAAATACACAAAAAATATGTCCCAATAAAAACTTCACACAAAAAAGAAGTTAAAAATAAACACAATTATTGGCAAATTACCTGCTTATTAAAAATAGAAATAGAATTTGGAATAAAAGTGCCTGTACTTAGATGTACGAGAACGTGGTACACACAATCTTATGCCAGACCTATTGTAATTAAAAAAATATTGAGAGGGGGACGGTGTGTTTGTTATATTAAAGAGTATCAACTTGTAAGTAAAAGACATCTTTCAATCATTATGCAATCAAATATGGTTTTAATAGGGTTATATCACAGATCGTGGACATAAAGTTCATTTAAGACCGGCAATATTTAAACAGTAATTTGACCAATTTTGCAGAGAGCATTTCACCTAATTCTGCAGCGTGAGTAGTGTTTTCAAGTACTTATTGCTGTGGGAAACAGGATTTACAGAATTTTAACAAGTACAAATTGTGACTAAAAAAAGAAATACAAACTTTTTAAGCCTATAATTTACCATTTCCAATGTGATAAAAGCAATATCTGTGATCTTATATTTTAATTTATAGCCACCATCCTGTTATCAATCAATCAATCATTTATTAGAACATACACCTTTAGATCGGTGGCACTCAAAATCATTTGGTGCGTTCAAAGTGAATTAAAATTCTTAGCTACAAATACAAAAAAAAAAAAAAAAAATTACGAAACAAAACAAGGGATTCTTAAGTAAAAATGAAATAAACACAAGTGAGTAGTGCTGCTGATGAGGCAAGTAGCTCCCCGAAAAACATGACAAAGAAATACAACCTGCCTTGCTTGTCACAAATTTCGAAGGGCCACCTGTACCACCAACAAACTCAACAATAATGTTAAGGCAAACAAAATTAATTAGTTACAAAAAAAAGGAAAAGACAGTAATACAGATACTTAATCTACGATAAAGTTTATTCAGATCTTTTTCTCCACGCTCGTTTTCCATAACTTTTACAAAATTCATCAAAGTATTTCTCTACTTCATTTGTCATGGAAAGAGCAGTGGAGCCTAGGACGTAGCTTAATTTAATATCAATATTAGTACTTTAAAATTGATCCCAAACATCAATGTTATGACTACTTAATTTATATTCAAGTTTATTTAACTCCTCTAAACGTATGTTTAGGAGAGCGGGAAAACAGAATAAGAAGTGTCTTTGTCTTCATTATTTGTATTGCAAAGAGTACATAAGCCATTCTTGTCTTCAGACCATCTAGAAATTCTACTATCAAGAGGCAATGTATTGGAGCGAAGTTTTAAATTTCAGTGATACACCTTCAAAATCCAATTTATCTAATAGATAATTTTCTAATTTAATTGTATCTTTAAGTAATGAATAGTCAGTGAGTGAGGCCTTACTTTCAATGTCCTCTCTCCAGTTTTCAAAAAGAAAACTGGAAAGAACAGTAAGCCAATTAAGGTGTGATGTGATGAGATAATGGAGGCACAATACCTTTCATTAAGAAATACAGAAAATTGATGTGAAAATTTGTGGTTTACATTCAATAAATTGTATTTATTCAGGCAAAGTAACCAAACTTATATTTTTATTTGTTTCAGGTCGTTGGATTTTATATGGCAGCCAATTCCAGCAGTCCATAACAAGCTTGTTTTTGCTGTACCTACAGTACACTGTACATTTTCATCCTGAATTAATTTTGTAATCGCATTTTAAATCAGTAAGCTTCTGTGTTAACATTTTTCACAGGTGCCTTTTTATCAGGCATTTAACCAAAGAGACATGTACAAATAGGCTAGAATAGCAATTTTTGGACCAGTTCTCTAAATTTCATCTGATATTGAGTGCACAAAGTTACCGATACAAGTTTTATACATATTTTACTGTATGTACAATATAAACAATAAAATATTCTATTGTGGGAGGCACATTTATAAACCAAAAAAGTGGTAAAATATTTTGATAATATTATTATACAGTGAAAGCATTTCATTTATATCATGTTTTTGCACAGTACATAAATCAGATAGTTTTTTTACAGAACGTATTATCTGATCAGTACAAGTAACAAAGTAATCAATAAAAGTAAACAATCAGTAAGTCTTAATATCTAATACCTTAGTGTCCAAATGAAAAGTCAATAAATAATAAGCTTGACTTTTGTTTACTGGTCTAGGCATCAATACAAATTTGTTTCGATTGAAAAATGATACATTGTCTTTAAAAAGTAGTCGAAAGTTTTATATGTTCCCAATATTGTTTTTTGATTGAAGTGCAATGTTAATGCCCAATATTATTATTTTTTAAATATTGGAATTTGACACAAATGCCACAATAACAAAACCTGGTTTACAATTTAATTTAACAGAACTCAGAACATTTTCTTACACCTTTATTAGGCTGCCTCTACATACAGGCATTTTCCTTTGTAGAAAAGTAACAGTTTGCCATTACTATCTATGAATGTACTGTAGAAATATAAAGAATGCTGTATGACTTAGACACACATTTGCGGGCGTAATAACAAATTTTAAAAACACCTAGGTATTTTTTTCTGGAATTTCCATTGTTCGTGGCAGCGGGTGTACTAATTGAACAAAAAGAATATTTTCTTTTTATTTGACATCATCAGTTTGTGCGAGAGATGAATTTGCGAAACAAGGTATAAAAAATTCTCGCCTAGTTGAAGTAAAATTACAAGTAGGCCGCTGCAATCAGTTTAATCCTTGGGCCTTTACCTCCTGAAAAAGTACATTTGCATTTCTTATGTCTAAATTTAATTTTATAATATTTTAGTCTGCAGCCAAAATAAATGACATTTTTCACCACTCTTTTTCCATATGTTTATTGACCTAACACATCTACATGCGTTTAGGGCCCTGTAGAAGCTCTAGTGGGTTCAAGAAATAGAGCATCTTGGGTAAACCTATGACTTCTTTTTTGGATTGGATTGGATTGGATTTATTCGATGTAAACACCAAGGATAGCCCACGAAAGTCTAGAATAAGACTTATTTCCAGTGGGGTCCTTCGGGGGGTGATTGGGCCGTACACCGGGAGACAATCCCCTACATTTTCATTAAATATGTTCCTCAAATACTTGTCATCTGATTTTAC
>NW_022749249.1:25436-27306 GCF_011630105.1 Anneissia japonica
ATGTTATCACAACACACAGCACCTTTAAATATACTCACAGGCTACAGTAAACGTTTGAACTGGTCACCTGGTACTTACCTAACCTTAATTTGGATTAAATTTAGTGCGTAGAATACAATTTAAAGCTATTTAAAGAAAACACTCTCTCGCGGAAATGTGTGTTTCACCTGCTAAATGTACCTTTAAATACCTTACAGGGGATGGAATAGAGCTCATACGGTCTCCCAATACCTATCTAACACTAACATGGAACAATATAGTGCATTAAATACAACTTAAAACTGTTTAAAAGGAAAAAGCACTCTCTCGTGGAAATTATGTTATCCCAACACACAGCACCTTTAAATACTCTCACGGGCTACAGTAAACATTGACAATGGTCACCTGGTACTTATCTAACCTTAATTTGGTATTTATTTTTGTCTAACACAATATAAAGCTATTTAAAGAAAACACTCTCTCGCGGAAATGTTTGTTTCAACTGCTAAACGTACCGTACCATTAAATACCTCACCGAGGATGGAAAAGAGCTGATATTGTCTCCAAATATTTATATAACACTAATATGGAACAATATAGTGCATTAAATACAACTTAAAACTGTTTAAAGGAAAAGGCACTCTCTCGCGGAAATTATGTTATCACAACACACAGCACCTTTAAATACACTCACGGGCTACAGTAAACGTTGCACTGGTCACGTGCACCTGGTACTTACCTAACCTTAATTTGTGATTAAATTTAGTGCGTTGAACACAATATAAAGCTATTTAAAGAAAACACTCTCGCGGAAATGTGTGTTTCACCCGCTAAACGCACCTTTAAATACCTCACTGAGGATGGAAAAGATCTGATATGGTCTCCAAATACTTATATAACACTAATATGGAACAATATAGTGCATTAAATACAACTTACAACTGTTTAAAGGAAAAGCACTCTCTCGCGGAAATGATGTTATCACAACACACAGCACCTTTAAATATACTCACAGGCTACAGTAAACACGTTTGAACTGGTCACCTGGTACTTATCTAACCTTAATTTTGATTAAATTGAGTGCGTCGAACACAATATAAAGCTATTTAAAGAAAACACTCTCGCGGAAATGTGTGTTTTACACCTGCTAAATGTACCTTTAAATACCTTACAGGGGATGGAATAGAGCTCATACGGTCTCCCAATACCTATCTAACACTAATATGGAACAATATAGTGCATTAAATACAACTTAAAACTGTTTAAAGGAAAAGGCACTCTCTCGCGGAAATTATGTTACCACAACACACAGCACCTTTAAATACACTCACGGGCTACAGTAAACGTTTGCACTGGTCACCTGGTACTTATCTAACCTTAATTTTGATTAAATTTAGTGCGTCGAACACAATATAAAGCTATTTAAAGAAAACACTCTCGCGGAAATGTGTGTTTCACCTGCTAAACATACCTTTGAATACCTCACAGGGACGGAAAGGAGCTCATATGGTCTCCCATATACTTATCTAACACTAACATGGAACAATATAGTGCATTAAATATTTAAAAACTGCACAATTTTACACTTTTTCCCCAGTTTTCAAATATTCAAAAATCTGTCTCATTCACTGTTCCCTAGTTCTGTGCCAAACAACTTTTTTCTGTCCTGAAAAAATCAGACCTACAACATATCAAAAAATCGTTTTCCTCTGGAATTCTAATAAGAAAAATCCTCTTTCGTTTTTTTATTATACATATGCTTGTCTTATACAAATCTTATATATACACATATATACACAAATCTTATATATATATATATACATATATATATACATACATATATATATACATATATATACACATATATATATATATACATATATATATAGGC
>NW_022749250.1:0-1758 GCF_011630105.1 Anneissia japonica
ATCTCTCGAAGAGACACTAATATATAAAGTTATGGATGAAGACCACATCTTGAGTATTTTAACCCTCAGAATAGCAACACTAGAAGGGACAATATAGGCTTATGTTATGGATAACCTCCTTTACTTTTTTTCACTTGGCTGGTGCAGAACTGGTAACTAAAGCTTAGGCCTGTCATACAGACTTATACAAAATTGTGTTTTAAAGATAATATTCAAACCAAATACAATACAATCAAGCTTTTAGTCTTTTTTTTTTAAATAATTTTATTTATCCATGTTTCTCTGATATTATTATACTCTAATGATTTTGTAGGAAAGTTGTACAGTATTCTCGCTTACAATAATGTACCTTTATACTTTGTTCTTGTATAATTTGTAACATTCTGTTATTCAGGGGTACCATTGTGATATCTACAGTAATATTTCTATACATCTTTTCAATATCACTACATGGCTTTATACTAGAACCATTGCCAAAATATGCAACTTGTACAAATTTTCTCATTTAAAAATGTTTTTGTAGTAATACTGTAATTCAACTGTCAAACAATTCTAGATGATTAGCTGGTACTGACCATGTGACCTTACTTGCTCTTACTTTACTCAGCGAGAGCGGTTTCTGGTGATGTTTAGAACACAATCATGATTGTTACCCTTAGCAGGCCATAGACGCACTGGTGCACCATTCATTTATAATGTTTGAATCCCATTTTCTCCGCTTCTATCGGTCATTGGGTTTTAAATCTTTTTGTAATAGCTCATTCAATTGGGGCTTTTTCTCGAATAAAATGTCCTAAAATATTGTTTTGAAAACAATACTAGTACAATACAAAGCCCTTAAAGCGCTTGCGATGATGATACCGATGACGACAAAGAAGATTTTATTTGATTTGTGATGCATCGCAGTGAAGATGACACACCCGATAAATACGAGGACGCTAGCGATGATTATGACACCATGAGGACAATGTAGGGCATATGAAAAAGTACATATTTACCAGCACCTAAAGCATCATGGCTTATTTGGCACTCTTAGTGAGTTTCTAATATACTTTAGTCAAAAAATCTAGTGGAAATATTGTGCCCATGATGCCTGGTTAGGTGAGTTGTAGGCTATAACCAATCCCATTGGGGGTTTAGCCCCTAAGCTGCATGATTTACATGTATCTATTATAAATATTATTCTAAAAACATAAAACAAATTCCAAGGTATATAAAAAAATATTAGGAAACATTTTTTTCTAAATTGACAGAAAGTGTTTAAAAACAAAAAGTTACCTCAAAAAAAAAAATAAAAATAAATAAACATGTACTGCTAAAAAGTATCCAGCATGCTAAGGGAGATACAGCAAATGACAAAATAATGTAACTAATGGGATCAAATCAGATTATTTAATCTGTTGAGTGAAAGAAAAAAAATTTTAGTTAGTCAGTATTTATTATAACTGTTTTAAAATTTTTTTTTATTGCTTCTATGAAATCAACTTCATTATATAAGCTACTGTAATCAATAGCCTGGTTCACGTCGAACTATATTAAACCAATTTAATAACAATGACAACTATCCAATTGTCATGGCAATGGAAACGTTATATACCAAAAGAATTATATAAGGCCAAAAAAAATAAATGTTCTGGTTCTGGTCAGACCAAAGTTACAGAATTGATGCGGCGATGCGGTTTTTTTTTTTCTATTTTTTTTTTTTTCGAAAAGCAGGGAAAGTACAGAAAAGGTGTTTTTAGTATCTTTTTTATGTTC
>NW_022749251.1:0-904 GCF_011630105.1 Anneissia japonica
CTACTTGAATTAAGCGAATCCATCACTTAATTCGTCGTGGGGGCTCGGGTTCCAGTCGGTAGATGTTTACATATATGGCCACAAATAAAACAAGAGGAACTTTTCTAGTTATATACTTAATAATGATTTATTGGGCATAGGGGATTACAAATAATGACTTATAAATTGGACCTAACCTAACAAATTACTCACGTGAGACCGTCGGCAATGCAGCGTACGCTTGTAGAAAGTAAAATAATAATAAATGCCAACAAAAATGGAGTTCAGAATATATGGCAAAACAGCGAGTTCCAATGATATAACAAAGTCAAAAATCGCTTCCACTTGCAATCGTCTGGTTGCACTTGGTACCGGTAACTGTTACAGCAAATCAAACTGTTCTTCTGAATCAAGTAAAGAAAATAGTGGAACCAAAAGAGTAGTAATTCTTCTTCCTTTTTAATTCAGGAAGGTTTCCAGTCAACAGCTTTCTGAAGAAGATTCACATTTATCCTACTATCCGACTATAGGACTATACTGTGTGCTGGAGTTCCAATCGGGATCTCTCAGTGTTCCTTCTTCTCTGCTGTGTCTTTTTCCTTCTTTCCTGTTCTTTTCTTGTTTCCTTGGATTTCTGGGTATATGTAGGGGATCCGACTCCACCCTACTCATTCGAATATTCAATTATCATTGGTCCTTTAGCCTCAGGCAACACCCAAAGTCACTGTCCATTCCCGATTTCCTGTGTCCGGTAATACATCATTTGGAATCATATAGGAAATGGAATGTTCAATGGGTCATTAAACTACAGGCTAAAACAGTATTCCATTGTATAGCCTCTTTGGATAAGGGATAGTGGATTAATAGAAATAAATAATATAGAATAAATTTAAAGGTACTTAAGATTAACTAAAAAATACACAAA
>NW_022749252.1:0-45185 GCF_011630105.1 Anneissia japonica
TAAGTTAAAACACATAGTGAAATACATGTATACAGTAGATAGAATTTTAGATAAATATATTTTCACAATTGTGGTACATAATTAACTAGAAAATATGAACTAATGAAATATGGGTTTGTCCATTTTATGCTCGAGAAAAACATTTGAAGGCTATAATAAGATACTGCTGTAAACACTGTATCCACTTACACTTTAGCTATTCTAATTATGTAATAGTCAGATTATATTTATTACAAAATCTATTATAGAGTATGTATATACAAATTAAGTTTATAAATTAGCTATATGCAAGCACTATAAATCATTAGAAATAACATATATAAATAATAACAACTTCGTATATATTTATCCTATATCAATCTTAATGCATGACATGCATGGACACACCTATGGCAGTACTCCATTATTTCATATTTACTAGTTAATTAGGTATCACAATTGTAAATATATTTACCTAATAATTTATAATAATAAAACAGCCACCTCTAAGGTACATCACCAGTTTTCAGCATCATAACTGCTATTTTAAAGCTAGTACGTTAAGATATTTTTCATTCTTATCAAAATCCAATGGTGAATGCATAATATAGACACAATCACATATTTTCGGAGCCATAACTTAGCATTTACTGGAGCTAAGATGTTACAATATCATCTATGCATGTATTTTAATTTATAATTTACTTCAGCTAACTTTTATCCATGTTAATTCAGTTTTAACGTGATAGAAAAACTATTATCACAAGTTTTAATATATATTTTGGGTGAAATTCAATGTTGATCTTTGGTTGATGACCTTTTGACCTCATGTGACATAATTAATGATGTAATTACATTTCTCTTTATACCAAATGATAGGAAATGTATTATTTTACACAAGGGCAATCCTTATCATTAATCGTATTTTGAAGCTAGTCCATTATTGGAAGATTCAATTTGAATAATTGGTATCATACGAAAGCTAGTAAAATTATCATATCAAATGATGTGTATGATGACACATTATATTAATTTTGTGACCAAAAATTTACAAAAAGAAACACATTTTGTGAGTTCCTTGATTAATTTAATAATACATGTTTTATTAAATAAATACAAAATACATTAAACTAATAACCTTTTCGTCTGATACTTTTTTTAAAAACTGACCACATACAAAATAATACACCTATGAAAATTCAGATATTTTTCATTTTGTATTTCTGATTCATCTCTCAAAGGTTACCTCCCCCAAAAATTGCAAATTTTTTACATTTTTTTACCCCAAAAGGGTATTTTTAAGCTAGTATGTTACCAAAAGATTTGATTTGAATATTTGGTATCATGCGAAAGCTATTAAAATTATCTATCTAATGAAGTGTATGATAACACATTATCTTAATGTTGTGACCCAAAAGTACCAAAAAACTTACTTTTATGACTTTTTTTGATAAATTTATAAATACATGAGAAATTTGATACAAGAAATACTAAGCTAAAAAACTTTTATCTGATACTTTCTCGAAAACTGGTGAATTCTTATCACCAGGCCATGGCTCACACGGAATGGGCTGTTGTCATGCTGAATTTTAAACTGAAAAATAAATTGCAATATGTTTGGTATCCTACAAAAGCTATTAAAAATATCTATCGAATGATGTTTATGATGACACATTATAATAATAATTTTGTGACCAAAAAATTGCCAAAAAAACATTTTTATGACTTTATTTACCAAAATTTAATACTACATGTTTTACTAAATAATTACGAAAATAATACTAAGCTAACAACATTTTCGTATGATACTTTCTCAAAAACTGACCATATACAAAACATCCATTTTCAGACAATATCCATTTTGTATTTCAGAGTTATAGTATGTCAAAGTTCATCTCTCGCCAAAATGTCAAATTTTACACTTTTTTTACCCCAAAATGGTATATTGAAGCTAGTACTAAAAGATTCAATCTGAATATATTTGGTACTATACGACAGCTATAAAAAGTATCTATCAAATGATGTGATGATGACACCAGAAAACATTTTTTAGGCTTTTTTTGATTAAATTAAATAACACGTCATATTTGTGAAAATGTTGTCTCATACTTCTATCAAAAACTGGTGAATTCTCATCACCAAGCCTTAGCTCACATGGAATGGGCTGTTTCCAGGCTTAATTTTAGATTTTAGTGCCAAATTTGACAAAAACATTGGCAAATTTTACACGTTATAAAAATAATACTATCTTAAAGAACTTATTTTTAATATTTACCAGCCTGTTTACCATTAGTATATAGGATAAAAAAAAGCAAATAGTAAATGCCATTACCAAAAATAATGTCAAACCCGGACGTGAAACCAACAATTAATTTTTTGGCCTAATAATAAATTTGTCCTATTCTACTTGGCAACCACTGACATACTTTTTTTATATACACCTGATGACGAACATTTTCCAATGATTTCCTTATGTAAATACAAATGATTCTGAATGAAGCATTAAAAGCCATAAATTAACCACTTTTATTGATTCTGTGGGCGCAAAAGAAAAAAAACGCGGTGCCCAACGGGATGATGATTAATAATCAACTGACTACACTATTTATAATGTGATCCCGTGATAACACTTCGGATGACGAACATTTTCCATTGCCTTCTTTCCTTATAAATATGCATGATTGATAGTACGCCGGTCATTTGACTATAGAGGGCTTAGAGACTAGAGTGGACGTCATACAGGTAAACACAATCCTACAAATCGGATCGGAGAGGTGTGAAGAAACTTTGTGTGTTTGGTTTTCGGTGGTTCTCTGGTGCCTTTGGGGTCAGTATTAAGAATGACCGGGTTTTGGACCCAAACTGGCTACCTTATACGCCGAAATGTTTTAATGAAGTGGAGAAACAAGCGGGAACTATTTCAGGTAAAGAATTAGAAAAGTGTTGTTTTTTCTCTCTTGACACATATAAGGCTCGCATAAGGCCTTTTTCATGAATCGGTAGACATCTTGAAGTGATGTGCGAATCAGCGGTGCGTAACCAACAGAAATAAGATAAGCTTTTGGGCGGATTTTTTGACATCATGTTATGATTTTTTAAACAACACTCAAAATGAATACTACTAAATCTATGTAAATATGAATCAGCACGTTATCACATAGGCCTAAACATGATTTTTTTAAATCTTAAATCCATAAATTCCAGGCCAGGTCTTTCAGATACAGAAATGTGATATTGTACTGTATTGTTCAGTTTGGTTTTTATCCTTTTGCAAGCTCTATATATAATGTTTTGTTTTAATAATACAGTACTACTAGTAGTAATAATAATAATAATAATTATGATGATGACGATGGTGATAACAGATAATGATGTTAATAATATTAAAAAGTTAAGAAAATTGTGCTAAAAAGTAAGTTGTGATTTGTTGATCACAATTATTATAGTATACTGTAGTTTAAGCTTAGTAAGCTATAGTTAGGCCTAAGTTGTCTTGGATATTAAGTAGATCCCTGATAAAAGGCCATTGCAGGTAGTATTTCCTCAAATTTTTCACCTCAGCCCCAACAAATTTTAGGAAATATGTAGATCTAGATATCTGGAAATGACACTTTTATATAGTAAAATTCATCGTCATCACATCATCATTATATAGTAAAAATAAAGCGTCAAGAAATTTCTCATGATTTTCGGCAACCATAGATATCTAATTAATATGTGCGATGTACTATAGAAAATAAATATTAAAAACATTGTCTTTGATGTACTTAATTTAGGCCTACCTACTTTGAAGCCATTAGTCCACACAAGGGCTGAGGTTGGAACATTTTGGGAAATAGTACCTCTAGATTACCGGAAATGACACCCTGTTATAATAAAATTCATCATCATCGATCAAATTAATCGCTGTGATGTTCCATTGAAAATAATTCATCATCATCGATCAAATTAATCACTGTGATGTTCCATTGAAAATAAAACTCATTTGCCATTGATGTATTTTTAATTTACTTTACCATTTGCTGAAAACCAATCTTATTATTATATTACACAGGTTTTTTTTCATACTTCTCAAATTATAATAAAGGCACGAGCACAAGAGTAGTGTATTATAAGTAATTCAGATGTTTGTGGGCAGAGATTAAGTACCAGTTGTACAGCACACTTTCGTTAAAACCTGGGTCATTTATGCAGTTTATTTCAATAATTTTCAGGCATCTTCTTTTCTTATGATATTATTACATTGCGGACGAAAAGTAAGGGACCAACCCCCACGCCCTTAAAACAATATTTTGGGACATGTCCCTCCTTGATCATGGGTTTAGGGAGAGGCATCCCGTTCCATTTGAGATTTTTTGGAATTAGTTCATGTATAGACGCTCTTAGATGACATCTGAAAAGAAGTTAAGCTTAAAATAGAAAGTGTATGTTTTACAAGAGTAGCCTACATGTAACATGTATACATGAGAAGCACACACACATTACGAGTGACTATATATTTTTTTTCGAGGTCACCAAAGAGGGGTGGCTAGACACTCTATTCACCCACTAGATCCGCCACTGCCAATAATTACTAAATGATACAGAATTACGTAAATGATACCACAATTATTTTATTATTATTATTAATTATTATTATTAATTCTTATTATATCTATTTTTATTTTTATATTATTAGTATCATTATTATTAATAATATTAAAGATTTTTATTACTACTGTACTATTACTGTTATTATTATTATCCGCATTATTAGGCCTATTAATTATTTTTTATTAGAATCTATACCTATTATAAAGTGATGTATATTTTTATGAATACAGTAGAACCCCTCCTTTGGGACACCCCTATTCAGAAGTCAACCCTATTAAGTGGACACTTTTTCGTGAAACGATTGACAGTTTATCTTTAAACACTACAGCCAACCCCTATTAAGGGGATGGGGACACTTCCTGAGTGTGCCAAATGGGCAAACAACCCCTATTAAGGGTTTTTTTTATTCATTGTATCGCAACATCTACAGCACTCTAATCAGTAGGCCTACTGCATGTGTTACTTCGTAAATCAATTTTGACCCTTTACAATTGGGATTTCTTTTTCTGTGTTTTTTGTGTATTTCATATAGGATTTTATTATATCAAAACATATTACTCTATTCATGCTATATATAATCTTATAGAAATCTCTAATGTGAGTGTTGTTATTTGTAAAGTAAACCAGTCTTTGTTTACCTTTTCAGTACATTTCACATACACATTGTATACATACATATTAATCACCTTATACTATTTCAAACCGTATGAAATTATTTGATCATTTATAGAAAGCTCAATAAAAAAAAAAAAGAATATTTGGTCATTAACATTACATAATAAAAGGATATTGGGAACATATTTAACTATTGTTGTTTTGATTACATTTCTGCTAATTTCATATTATAAATGAATTGTATTTGTATTGCAAATTATTGCTATAAGTTCTTATTCTACTCCAACTGATTCTTATGTCAATAAAAATTAAATTATAAAGAATGTATGCATTACATACACATTATATTTTATTAATTATAACCTCCATCATGGTAGTAAATACAGGGCAGTGTGTCTATTTGGAGTATGATTCATAATCAGAACCTACAGTACACTAGGCCCCTAAACTTAAAACTAAAACAAAACATTTTATTCACCTTTGAAAGTCAGGCAACTGCCACAATAAGGCTACAAACAAACATCACTTTACCAACATCTTCGGAAAAAGGCAAAAATTATTAATATTATTGATTAAGCCCTAGGCCTACATACAGTAACTGTCGGTAAAAATAGGTTTACCCATCAACCCATTGTTTCATTATTTAGCATGGACTTAAGTGAGAACACGGCCTAATTTACCAATAGCTAAACTATAGGGGCAAGGCTACAGTTTGGGGAGTCAGACGAATTACTCCAATCAGTGGTGGATCTAGGATTAGATGTGTATAAGAGACAGACTTAATTTAGGCCTACCTACTTTGAAGCCATTAGTCCACACAAGGGCTGAAGTTGGAACATTTTGGGAAATAGTACCTCTAGATTTCCGGAAATGACACCCTGTTATAATAAAATTCATCATCATCGATCAAATTAATCGCTGTGATGTTCCATTGAAAATAATTCATCATCATCGATCAAAGTAATCACTGTGATGTTCCATTGAAAATAAAACTCATTTGCCATTGATGTATTTTTAATTTACTTTACCATTTGCTGAAAACCAATCTTATTATTATATTACACAGGTTTTTTTTCATACTTCTCAAATTATAATAAAGGCACGAGCACAAGAGTTGTCTCTTATACACATCTAGATGTGTATAAGAGACAGAATCTACGTTGTTATAAAAAGCGGGTGACAGTGTGAGACAAGTAAATCTGTTTAACGTATTGTTATGTTATTGTTGCTTTATCGAAAGCTTTCTTTAGAAAGACTGCAAATCACCAACAGTATCATTGGAAGTTGATAATTGAGTAATTTAATATTTTGTTGATTTTTTTTTTTGAGTTTTTAAATTTTACCATGACAATATATATTTAATGTCCATCTAGGATGTAGAAATAATCTTAGTGAATGAAGCACAATTGAACGCTTCCAGCCACCATTTTCACTTACATGGGTACCACTTCAGAGTTGTTGGTCAGGGCACTATTGCAGAAAAGACGACTGTTGCAGAGGTGAAAGAATTGGACCGTCAAGGTAATACTACCATCAAGTCATAGTTTTAAAAAAATAACAGTAAAAAATCACCAACACCGGCTATTACCGCTACTACTACCACTGCGACTACAGTGGCGGATCTAGGATTTAGCAATGGTAAGGCGATTTGCGAAGCGGCGGGGTTGACAAGGGCGCAGATCTGTTTCGAAAGGTGAGGGGGACATTTCGTGAGCCCACACTCACCTCAGGCCCATAATAGTTGGGCCTGAGGTGCGAAAACTTTAGGAGATCTAGCTCTAGATGACCGGAAATGACACTTTTATATAGTAAAATTCATCGTCATCACATCACCATTATGTAGTAAAAATGAAAAGCCAACAAATGTCTCATGATGTTTTACCAGCTATTTTGTCTGTCTGGCTTATATAATGATTTTGTTGCCAAATGTCCTGATGTTGATATATTTTCTAATTCTTTATATGTATTTAAATGTCATTTAAATAATTATCTTACGTAATTTTTATCTGTTTAATCGATGTAATATTTAACTCTACAATGTCTTAATAATTTGATGAATTTTAAATATTTTATATTTTTATATTGTACATAGAAATATTTTACTACAATCTTCGCTTGTAAGTGGGACCTTCTTGGTCCTGTTGGACGATTGAATAAAATAAATAAAAAATAAATAAAATAAAATAGAAAGTGTATGTTTTACAAGAGTAGCCTACATGTAACATGTATACATGAGAAGCACACACACATTACGAGTGACTATATATTTTTTTTCGAGGTCACCAAAGAGGGGTGGCTAGCCACTCTATTCACCCACTAGATCCGCCACTGCCAATAATTACTAAATGATACAGAATTACTTAAATGATACCACAATTATTTTATATTACTATTATATATCATATTTTATTATTATTATTAATTATTATTATTAATTCTTTTTTTATTTTTATATTATTAGTATCATTATTATTAATAATATTAAAGATTTTTATTACTACTGTACTATTACTGTTATATTATTATCCGCATTATTAGGCCTATTAATTATTTTTTATTAGAATCTATACCTATTATAAAGTGATATATATTTTTATGAATACATAGAACCCCTCATTTGGGACACCCCTATTCAGAGGTCAACCCTATTAAGTGGACACTTTTCCGTGAAACGATTGACAGTTTATCTTTAAACACTACAGCCAACCCCTATTAAAGGGATGTGGACACTTCCTGAGTGTGCCAAATGGGCAAACAACCCCTATTAAGGGGTTTTTTTTATTCATTGTATCACAACATCTACAGCACTTTAATCAGTAGGCCTACTGCATGTGTTACTTCGTAAATCAATTTTGACCCTTTACAATTGGGATTTCTTTTTCTTTGTTTTTTGTGTATTTCATATAGGATTCTAATAAATATCAAAACATGTTACTCTATTCATGCTATATGTCATCTTATAGAAAGCTCTAATATGAGTGTTGTGTTTTGTAAGTAAACCAGTCTTTGTTTACCTTTTCAGTACATTTCACATACGCATTGTATACATACATATTAATCACTTTATACTATTTCAAACCGTATGAAATTATTTGATCATTTATAGAAAGCTCAATAAAAAAAAAAAAGAATATTTGGTCATTAACATTACATAATAAAAGGATATTGGGAACATATTTAACTATTGTTGTTTTGATTACATTTTTGCTGATTTCATATTATAAATGAATTGTATTTGCATTGCAAATTATTGTTCTTATTCTACTCCAACTGATGCTTATGTCAATAAAAATTAAATTATAAAGAATGTATGCATTACATACACATTATATTTTATTAATTATAACCTCCATCATGGTAGTAAATACAGGGCAGTGTGTCTATTTGGAGTATGATTCATAAACAAAACATTTTATTCACCTTTGAAAGTCAGGCAACTGCCACAATAAGGCTACAAACAAACATCACTTTACCAACATCTTTGGAAAAAGGCAAAAATTATTAATATTATTGATTAAGCCCTAGGCCTACATACAGTAACTGTCGCCAAAAATAGGTTTACCCATCAACCCATTGTTTCATTATTTAGCATGGACTTAAGTGAGAACACGGCCTAATTTACCAAAAGCTAAACTATAGGGGCAAGGCTACAGTTTGGGGAGTCAGACGAATTACTCCAATCATTGGTGGATCTAGGATTTAGCAATGGGGGGTGGATAATGCGATTTGCGAAGCACCAAGTGGGGAAGGGGTGTGGCCCAACCGTGGGGGGAATTTTTTAGGAAATAGTAGCTCTAGGTGACAGGAAATGACACTTTTATATAGTAAAATTCATTGTCATCGCATCACTATTATATAGTAAAAATGAAGCGTCAACAAATATTTCTCATAATTTTCAGCAACCATAGATATCTAATTAATATGTGTGATGTACTATAGAAAATAAATATTAAAAACATTGTCTTTAATTTACTTAATTTAGGCCTACCTACTTCGAAGCCATTAGTCCACACAAGGGCTGAGGTGGGAACGTTTGAGGAAATAGTACCTGTAGATTTCCGGAAATTACACTCTGTTATAATAAAATTCATCATCATCATCGATCAAATTAATCGCTGTGATGTTCCATTGAAAATAAAATTCATTTGTCATTGAAATATTTTTAATTTACTTTACCATGTGCCGAAAACCAATCTTATTAATAATACATGCTTATCTCATACTTCTTAAATTATAATAAAGGAATGCATGATGTATTACAAGTAATGCAGATGTTTGTGAGCAGAGATACTGTAGAGTACCGGTTGTGCAGCACACTTTCGTTAAAACCTGGGCTGACCCACAAAGAACCCTTATAAATGTTCCCATTTCTTGCCATCAAGGGACATAAATCCCAGGCCAGGTCTTTCAGATACAGAAATGTGATATTGTACTATATGGTTCAGTTTGGTTTTTATCCTTTTGCAAGCTCTATAAAGTTTCGTTTTAATGCTACAGTACAACTAGTAGTAATAATAATAATAATAATAATAATTATGATGATGACGATGTTGATAACAGATAATGATATTAATAATATTAAAAAGTGAAGAAAATTGTGTTAAAGGCGAAAAAGTAAGTTGTGATTTGTTGATCACAATTACTATAGTATAGTTTAAGCTTAGTAAGCTATAGTTAGGCCTAAGCTGTCTTGGATATTAAGTAGATCTGTTATAAAAGATCATGAGAAATTTGTTGATGGTGAATTTTACTATATAAAAGTGTCGTTTCCGGCCATCTACAGGTACTGTTTCCTCAAACAACGAAGGTGGGGCTGAGGTAGTTGTGAAATCACGCCTTTGAAGTATGTAAAGTACATACAGCACTCAAAAACAATGTTTTTAAACTTTATTTTCTATGGTACATCACACATATTAATAAAGATCTCTATGGTTGCCGAAAATCCCTGTAAATGATCATGAAAAATGTGTTGGCACTTCATTTTGAGTATATAATGGCGATGTGATGATGATGAATTTTACTAAAAATGTCATGTTCTGTTCATCTAGAGGTACTATTTCCTTAAATTTTTGCACCTCAGCCCCAACCATGGTGGGCCTGAGGTGGATGTTGACTCGCGAAATGACCCCCAACCCCCACCTCCACCTTTCAAAACAGATTGCAGCCTTCCTGGGTATGACATTAAACTCCATTGAGTCGACACCTGACTCAGGACTGCTGATGAGGCGAGAATGCATAAATTTGTTTTTAGGATGTGATCTGGTTTTAAATGCCCATTTTTTGTGATTATGACTATTTTGGATAAACAATGTTTTGAGCAGTGGTGTATCCCGTGGTGTATTCAAGGCCCCTTCCCCCCCTTATCTATTGTCAGTCTATACTCAGTCCTCCTAATATAAATAAATATTTGGTCTAATCTAGTTGTTATATTCTAGTGTGGCAGAGCAAACAACACAACACAACAACTGATCAGATTGTACTCAATATAGAACACTCTGATCTGTAGTAAAGTCAACATAATTGGTTTCAGTCATAGATTTGTGATTGGCGTCTGTGGAAGTAATTTCATTTTTATGATATCATAAAATTTTACACTATACTGTAAATCAAATCATTTAATTGCACCCTCATATGAAGGAGCACAAATAACTAAATACTTGTTTCTTGTTGCTTGTATAGTGCTTTTCCTTTCAGTTACAAATCGCTGTAAGTTTTCCCCTGGTCATTGGGTCCACATGCTTAAGTGTTGCTGCCATATTGGCACAGTAGCATGCAACCCCACCAGGTACCCATTTATACTCCTGTGGTGAGAGAAGCAATAAAGATAAGCGAAATGCACAGCAACACCCCCAACATCAAAGGTTAGGAAACCAAACCCTTCCAGCTGCGCCAAATACTATTCAATAACACATTTCTGACAATCCCCACAAAAAATAACACTCACCGCATAGGGATTATAATCAGTTAAAAGAAATTAAATCTTACTTTAAAAATTTCTAGAAAAACGATTGAATTCAGTTAGTGAAATTAACTGCATGTCACCACTTTTGACACATTGGCTTCCACCTTTCATGGTTGCTGTTACAATCTTTTGCCGTTTTTGCAGATGCTACTGTACTTATACCTTGAATGCTAATACTATCCAATTATGTAAAAAGCTAATCAAATTTATTCTTCTTGCATAAACTGAAGTCATTTAATACTGGGATTTGCGGAGGACCAGAGATTTTATCCCTGAACAATCCCCCAGGATGAATAATAAAAGGGAAAAAAAATGAAAATAAAATGTCAGTTCTGAAGTTTTTTTTTAAAAGTATAATTTTAAATGTTTTAGTTAGCAACTGTATTTTATGGTTTGGAAATTCAAGTAAACAAAACTGCAGTAAACTTCTCAGGATCTCGAATTCGGCCCGTAAAGTCATTAAATCGAAAGTTGACAGTTTTGGTGACATCTATAACAAATCTGTACTTAAAAAATTAGACATCATTGATAAGGATCTTACCCACCCCTTGCATCATGAATACACATCTAACAGATCTGGTCGTCTACGCCCTAAAAAGTGCAATAATAATAAAAAAAATTTCACTCACAACTCGGTATATATCTATAATGCTAAATTTGACCGATAATTTCCTATTGCAATACCTTTCTATTTTTTTTGTGCAGTTCACTCATCTTTATAAAAAAAAATCAAAACATGTCTCTTAATTTTTTTCCCGAAAGATCAACACTGTGATTTCATTGTGTATTTTCGGGTTTTTTTTTAAATAATTTGTAACGTGTATACATAAACCTGAAACATCTAATACTTTTCTTTCTGTTTTTATTCCCATAGGAAGTATTTCTTCCAATGCTGCTACTTATGAATCTAGCTACAATTCGTTTTTCTACTAAACCAGAAACTGAAGAAGGCATTCCGTCATTCCCACAATTCAACTTGTTTTCCGAATATTTTACGCACACGCTTAAGAACCCCATCGGAGTCGCTGCCCCGAACTCTACAGAGCTGGATGCTCTACTGAACATAGCTAGACGTTCAAACAAATTGAATTTGAAATTTTTAGTTTATGAGAATGAGACGTTCTTGCTTGAAGCCGAGTCGTCTGAAAACTCAAACCTTACTGGCCCAGCTATCGTGTTTACAGATAGTTTTCCCGATGATTTGAGTTATACGATACGAATGGACAGAAACGCAGTTCCGTCAACTGGTGACGAATTTACCAATGCTGGTACGTACGTGAGAATTATAGGAAGGTTTTAGTGCATGCCATAAAATACTGTATGTATTGTAAGAGAATTAATTTGTTGACCTTTTTTTTATCATGTTAAATCTATTAGAAAAGTAATATATTATTTATTATAAACTTATATACCTTTATTATGTGATCTTAAATTATGTCATAATATTAAAATATATAGTATAATAAAAATGTTACATAATGATCATTATAAAATATATTAATTATATAATAGTATACAGTAAATGTATACAGTATGTCCGATAACCACAGATATCCTCCTACACCAACTTAAAGTGTGTCCAATAACTTGTCAGCCTCTCCAGTTTGTCTGTCTGAGAATGGTCATGTTGATTTAATGGGCGTGGATTTGTAGTGCCATACACTATCTCCATGTTTATATGATAAATATTTATTTTTTCTGCAATTACTGTATTGATGCTAAAAGTGTGTATTGATGATGTACTAGTTTGTATTTAAGGGAGGTTCGTAGGCCTATAGTTTAGGAAGAAAGAGAGTATTTAGTTTGACCTATATAGGCACGCACTGTTATGACTATTGAGTCTTGTCAACCGAAACCGTCATCAGTGACCAAAAAATGAAAATTGACTTTTTAATTCTTATTCTCCACGTTGTGAACTTTAAAATAATGAGTCATTTTACTGGAATCGACTTACTATTGCTGAAGTTATGAGTAAAAGTATTACAGCTTCTCAGTACTAAAGTATACAATATTTCCACATGCTATTGACTGTACACAAGTTTAACAATTAGCGACACCACGTTGGTTTTTGAATGGCAAGCCTATGTGTATACTGTGCAGCAGTCTTTTGTTTGAAATAAACTGGTGGTCTGGACAAAGCTAAATAAATAGGAGGTGGGTTAAATCAGTGATATACTGTACAGTGAGGAAATGGTTGTAGTGACAGAGGGAGGGGAGGACTCGTGGGATGTTAAATATTGTTTTGGGTATGGTCAAATTTTGTTTTGGGTTGTTTTGTTCTTTTTCATATCCTGTCTAATCGTTTGTCTTTAAGATACTGACACACCATGGATATACAAAGTTTGCTTCTGTTATAAAAGTGTACCTCCAATGTTATTAATATTAACACATAGGGTTAAATCTGACAGATAGTGTTAAATCTGACAGATAGGGTTAAATCTGTTACATGCTGTACAGGGAGGAAATGGTTGTAGTGGCAGAGGGAGGGGATGTTAAATATTATTTTGGTTGGTGTCAAGTTTCGTTTTGGGTTTTATTGTTGTTTTTCATATCCTGTCTAATCATCACACCTTGGATTTACAAAGTTTGTTGCTGTTGTAAAAGTGTACTTCCAAGTGTTATTAATATTATTATTTAATTAATTGTTAATATTATTTTATTAATTTAAATGTACACTGTCTGCCAAAAAAAAAAAATTCTGTATTTGTAATTTATTTATTTGATTTTCCTTCAGGAACTTGTCGGGATACATCGCAGGATAACTTGCCGCCAATGTATAACTGCCCTGCAGCGGGTTATCTTAGATCTGGTTTCTCCGCACTACAAGTCATCATAGACCATGCCATTATTTTAGTAAGTTTTCAAAAATAATTGTTATATCTAAGAAATTCCATTCAGAAAATATATGAAAGTATAAAATAGTATTAAATAATTTGAAGATATAGATGTTACAGATACAGTCTAATTAGTTCTGTGATTGTCTAATAAGATGATTAAATAATACTGTACAGTTTACATTCATTGTATTTAGTTTATCATTGATTAAAATAGATTTACACACTTTTTTAATAGTTACACTGTTACACAGTAATATTCATCTAAATTTATTTCAAGTAATAATGGTTGTTTTATTTGTATTTTTGCTATCCTATTTCTATGGGGTTTTTTTTTATTGTTCATAATAGGTAATTCAGGCTGTTATGCTTGGATATGGATAATTTTAATCAGTGGCAATAAAGAATTAATGGATAAATGTTAATAATTGTGTTATGATTAATTTATCTATTTATTTATTTTTTTTATATTGTTGTAGATGAAGACCAACAATACAATTAGTCAGGTACCACTTCCTGATGCTTATACAGAGATGTTCCCTAAAGGTGAATACCCTGGCTCACCAACGGCTCTGCAGACCACCACCGCTGTTTATTTTGTGTTAGCGTATTCTCCATTCGTCATCGTCTTACTTTCAAAGATCGTCGGAGAGAAGGAGAAGAAACTAACTCAGTCGTTGAAAATGATGGGAATGAGGACAGGACCATTTTGGTTTGTGAAATTTATTTTGAACTTATTTTGCCTTTCGGGAAACTATGGCGATGGGAGAGTGTATATATGGCAGGGCTCCATTGGAGCATGAGGGGAGCCCTGAGGGTTTTTGCAACTTTCAAGAACAAAATAATGTGAGATAAGAAATAAAGTGCAGACATTTGTTATAACAGTTTTTAAAGATTCTGAATAAAAATGGAAATTTGCTGTATCAAAATTTAACCATAATTAAGCACGGGATAACTGCATGAATTTCAGTGTTGGAACAGGTCTTGACATGTTGACGCAAGGGTGGGGTCTCCCACATGGGTGGCGTCTCCCACATCTAGGAACTGGCTACCTACTGGCTCAAGCCATTTCCAGACTATCAAATTTAATTTGACAAAACATGTGACATGCCTAAATATGGTCATGATGAGATCATATGACCATATATAGGTACATCATAACCATATATAGGCACATCATGACCATATATAGGCACATCATGACTAAATATGGGCATACAACAGTTTTTGTCTGGACAGAGCCATAGTTTTAATTTTATTTAGAACCAAGCCTATTTAAACATTTAGGCCCTTTAGATTCATTTATTTAATTCATAATTAAATAAGCCAAAACTTCCTCATCCCATCCCACTTTAGTTTTTGTTTCATTTGCCTTGTATGAAAAAATTATTGTCTTTTCTAAGCCCTCCTAATCATCAGTGTTTAAACAATAAATTGGTAACTTCATTTCCCTTGCATCAAATACCATCAAAATAATGATGAATTTACCATTTACATGCTTCACGGCCAATGGTATATGTAGGGGGTGCACTTTCTCCCAAAAAGCTTTCCCCCAGTTTAAATGTCTGAAGCAAAAAAATTATGTTCCAATAGTTAAAAATCACCTCATATAATCTTTATGCAACTTGTGCCCCCCAATTAATCATTGAACCTCCCACTCCACCTTCGCTCCCCATCAGGTCGCCCCATTTTACGGGGCCTCCAATCCTGTATACACCTTGTCCATGGCACCCTACCTTCTGTAGTAGAAGATCATAAAAATGTACTGTTAGTGTGATAAGCAGCAAATGTGAAGGGGAATAGTGGTCTCTATTCTAACAAAATGTTTACTGTGTGTAGGACCGCTTGGTTTATCGTGTATGCTGTAATGATTGGCGTCGTATCCATATTTGGAATCGGCTTTGCTAAAGCTATTCAAGTTTTTCCGAATGGAAATTTTTTCTTGCTGTGGCTCCTGCTAATGTTGTATGGAATTTCAAGTAAGTCGTAATTGTGGTTTTTTTTTTTCTTGTTTAAATTTATTTGCAGTGGCATATCTAGGGGATGCACAGGGAACATCACTTCTGTACTGCAACCTGTTCTGCTTGTTACACAGGAACAATGAGCCACATAAAAGCAGTGCTATGTAGCATAATGTATACCAAACATCCATCTCTGATTACCAATTTTCTGTCCAAATCAATTTCATTTCATTGATGTATTCAACCAAGTATAACTAGTTGAAGAGTCCCAACACAACAATAGTTGGACTATAACTCAAGAGTCGATTGCACCTAAAAATGTGAAGAATTGCACAGTATGGAAATTTTAATATCAAATAATAAAAATGATTTAAATGTTTGTTATGAATTATGTTACCAAAATATAAAATAAAATATAAAAAAAACTTTATTTGTGAATTAAACAAAAACAAAATGCTTTTAATAATATTAATTTATATTATCTAATTCTAATAATAATAATAATTCATTATTCGTCCTAATTCTAACTGGAAATTGGATTTTTGGGCTGGGCCCCTTAGGACCCACAGCAGCTGCAATGCAGCCCCACCCAACTAAACTACTACATATAACGGACACATTTTCCCAAACCTGCCTAACTCTCAATATGAAGGCTATTGAACCATGATTGAACCAAGTGATCAGCCTCCTATTAAAACCCAAGGCTGGCCAGGTTTGAACTTGCAAGAAACATGAATAATGCCTCTGAGCTAGCTGCTCAGCTCATTAAAAGTTTATCTTATTAAGGAAGTTAAAAAAGTATTAATGTATTTTCTTTCAGTCGTCAACTTGGCCTTCATGCTGACGCCATTCTTCAACAAAGCATTGACAGCAGGCGCATTTGGAGCCTTTTTGGCATTTTTCCTGGCTGTTGCTTATATTCCTCTCGGTCTTATTTCGGGGATACCGGCAGCGGTCAAATGGATATTGTGCCTGTTCTCACCAATAGCTGTTTCGCTTGCTTTAGACTCTGTAAGTTTGACAGTCAATTGCACTGTGGTCCACCTTATGCTAATGTATGTTAAAATGTGCACAGGACTGCAAAATAGAAAATTATTTTAGTAAAATGCAAGACCAATTATATAGAGTATTTTATGGTAATGGTAATGGTTGGAGACTTATACAGTGGAAGCTGTAAGATGTATTTTCTGGGCTGTCTCTTATACACATCTGGGGGGCTAAGTTGTCTGAAGGTGGGGGGGGACTGAGTGAGATTAGGGTAACTTTAGCGCACATCGTCATCTGAGGGCCTTCTGACTGAGACGGCCCCTAATGAGACTTTTTTTTTTTTTAATAAGGAGCTCTAGATGGCTGGAAATGTCACTCTCAGACTAGAAAAATACTTTTAAATGTAAGGTTGATAAAATACAATTGTTAATATACTCTCAAACACGCATTTCATATCATTAGGCCTGTTTTATTTAGTGCAGGGGGGGGCTTCACTTGTCCCCTGTGTCCCCTTCTCCCGCTGGATCCGCCACTACTTATATAGCACATAATATGTGCTCTCTATGCACTGTACAGAAAACAAAAAAGCAAAATCTATTCTAATAGGTGAACTAAGCTAACCATGCTAAAATATACGCAGAGGAACCAACACTATCGCACCTTCACCTGCAATTCTGCAATTTGAGACCACCAAAATGCAGTGGTTAGCAGGTACATGGCTCACAGGTGCTCGAATAGTGTTGGCATCTGGTCTAGCCTTTCCTAACAACAAAAGTGAAAATATTAGAAAACAGACAAAAGAAAATGAAAAGGTGTGATTTAAGGCTTTGCTTGAAAACAGAGATCGAGGAAGACTAATCGCTACGTCATGGTACCACATGAGACAACTTTGTTTCTAAACAACTTTTGTCGCTATAGTTCCATGGCAAAGCTGCACTTTCCATAGCTTTTTAACAGATGTATTAATTTGGGCCTATTAATTTTCAAGTAAAGAAATCACCATATTTTAAATTTCAGATTTATATTTCATTTGGTAACAAATACAATTTTGTAAAATTTTGTTAGAAATATCTGTCAGCATAGGAGGTCTGTAGTAAGCCATATTAACCGCCATAGTACTATAAATCATACAGTAAATGTCAAAGTAGTTTTGTTACCATCTGCAACACCCCCCCTCCCCAATTTATTTGATGTATTTATTTTACTAGAATGTTTATAAATTTGTTAATTATTTTCTTTTTCATATTATTTTTACTGCAGGCTGTACTGCTTGAAATTGAACATGCTGGCCTGACCTTCAATAGCTTCGGTCAAAGTGAATTTCCGGTGTATGCAAACTTCATCATGCTGTCTGTGGATATTGTCCTGTATTTTGCCCTGGCTGTTTACTTTGATAATGTTGTGCCTGGTACGTTAAATTAATTTGGGGTAAATGTATTGTTCATAATAAAGATGGTGGTGGTGGTGATTTTAATGGTAAAGGGTTATGGTATTGGTGTTGGTGGTGTTCGTTTTCATGATGGTCATGGTGTTAATGACTATGATGCTGATATTGATGCTGCACCCGATTCTACCTAATAGATCTGATAAGTATCAGTTCCGGTGACATCACCATTCATGATGCCATCACCAAACCTGATAAGGGGATTCTGATCAGTTGATTGGTGACTGGTGCTGTCACCAATATAGAAGTGTATCAGCATTTTATTTGTCACCGAAACTGATCACTTAGGGAGAATTGGCTGGATGGTTGTAGTAATGGTGTTGATTGTGGTGATGTTGGTATTGATGGTGGTAGTAATGGTGTTGATGGTGGTGTTGATGTTATTGATGGTGGTAGTAGTGGTGTTGATGATGGTGGTAATGGTGGATGGTAGTAGCAGTTGTTGTAATGCTGTCTCTTATACACATCTAGATGTGTATAAGAGACAGGTGTAGGACCGCTTGGTTTATCGTGTATGCTGTAATGATTGGCGTCGTATCCATATTTGGAATCGGCTTTGCTAAAGCTATTCAAGTTTTTCCGAATGGAAATTTTTTCTTGCTGTGGCTCCTGCTAATGTTGTATGGAATTTCAAGTAAGTCGTAATTGTGGTTTTTTTTTTTCTTGTTTAAATTTATTTGCAGTGGCATATCTAGGGGATGCACAGGGAACATCACTTCTGTACTGCAACCTGTTCTGCTTGTTACACAGGAACAATGAGCCACATAAAAAAATTGAAATTTGATTTTTTTTTTTTTTAATTTGTGGAAGTTACTTTTGTGATTCTTTAAATGAACAATTTTCTAAATTTGTTCAGGAATTTCAATGGATATTTATGAAGGGCAGATTACATGTTTACTCGGCCACAATGGTGCTGGGAAATCAACGCTCATTAATTGTTTAACTGGCATGATGCCTTCAACATCCGGACTGGCTAGAATTTACGGCTACGATGTCACAGACCCATTTCAAATGGACAAGATCCGTACAATGACGGGAATCTGCCAACAAGAGAACACACTCTTTGACTACCTGTCTCCCAGAGAACATCTAACTATTTTTGCTGGTTTAAAAGGAATCCCCGAGGAGGAAATTGAGATGACGGTAAAAATATTGCATTCTCAGAGCAGTTATATGATATATACACTGACAGTAGCAGTGGCATATCTAGGGGTGCGTGGGGGCTCACGCCCCTCCAAAAATTGCCTGCACCCTCCCAGACACCCCTATAAAAATCATGGTTAAGTTCTTAAGAAGCACCTAAAGTCACCTTATTTTGCAAGTTAGCGCCCCCTCAAATGATCATCGAGGCCCCCCCACTTCACCTTTGTGCACCCATCAGTACCCCCACTTCAAGACCCCTAGATACGCCACTGTAGAGTAGCTATTTTTTATTTGATTTTATATATATCCTCGCTCATGTCATGAAGAAACAATGAAAATATATTGTGTTAATTCGGGAAAGCAAACAGCGTGTTAAAATATGCGGCTATTGCCGTTACAGACTTTTTGTGTGGTAAAGAATAAAGAAGTGCTTGACAACCAATACATGCTTTTATTGACTCACTTCTTTTTGTTTTCACAAGCTAGCACAATCTAATTTGATTGTGTTAGTTTGTGATGCGAGCGATGATGGCGTATCAAAGAATCGGTAGTAAGTGTTAAGTGAAATATACTGAAGTTAAGAGTATATCAAATTGATAAGCTATTTTAGGAAATCTTAGGATTTGTAGTAGTTTGTTCATGCATAACTGAATCTGCATAACTGAATCTTAGTTTTCTTGCTTGTAGGCCTCATTTATATTCTTTTGCAAAAGTAAAATAACTTCATTTAACTATTAAGAATTTTTTCCAGGACTGTTATGGTGGTTTTTTTTTGTTTTTTTTTTTGTTTTTTGTTTTGCTTACTAAGATAACATCTAGCTTGTCCTAAAATTCCAAGTCATATTGACATTACAACAGCTTCATGACTGACAGCTGGTGTAAAAAAGCTATTGACAAATCACAGGGAGTTGACAAAACAAGAGGAACTCAGAGAATCATAAATCATAATTAAATTATCACTAAAGAATTAGTATACTAACTACGCTAGAGTTTGATAGATTTTATATTTTGAAATTTCAGGTTGATAAAATCTTGAAAGAAGTTGGTCTGGAAAAGCAGGGAGCCACGTATGCGAAAGAATTGAGCGGAGGTCAGAAACGGAAGCTCTGTATGGGTATCGCACTTATTGGTGACCCTAAGGTATTATTACAAGTATTTATGCGTACAAGTTAACTAAACATTCTCAGTCATTATTGATTACTAAGAATAGGTGTACTCTTATGAGAAGTATTCTATATTGATTTAAATTCCAGTTGATATTTATATATTATATAAATACCAACTGTTAAACATACAACGCTTTTTATGGTACTTGAGTTGATTGATATGGTATGAAATAAGGCTAACAACAACATCAATGATAATAAAAATGTTTAACAAAAAAAAAGTGTGTTGAAATTGTGTCAGGTCAGCTACATACATGCATTCATCATTTTCTTTTGTTTAATGTAAACATGCTGACTTGTCATGCAAATAGTTGGTGCATTGGGTTTGTTTGGTTTGTTGTTGAACTTTAAGGATCCCCTTTTGATAATGCAGCTGTAAAACTCCTTTTATCAGCTACCTTTAAAATTTATGTTTTTAGTTAGTGTAACATGCGTTTTATTGCAGTTGTTTTTGTTATACTTTTTAATACTCGTAAAATAATCTGTATCTACAGCCAGGCAACCACTGTGTCATACAACAGTTGTATGTCTGTCGCGAAACGAATCCTACTCCACTCCCTCTGCGTGCGCTAGATGACTCGACGCTATCTGCTGCTTGTCGGTGGCAGTCTAATCTGATCGTCATTAAAAACGGTTGCACGTGCGTCACCGCGTTGCGTTCTTCATAGAATCGTGTCGGCCAACGACCGCTTTATAGATACTTGTATCACAGTTATTATTATTAGTATTGTATTTCCATTATTTTTCTATTATTTGTGTTATCAAAAATGCTACTAACACTTTTATTTGTGTTATTATCAGCATTGTTGTTATTAATATTATTTGTTATTGTATTTTTTATATTATTGTTATATTGTTATTATATAACACAGAAAAAATTAGAATTTCATTTTTATTTATGCTTTATAAAAATATTTCAAGTTGTGATTTGGTGGTTTTCTTGGATGAGCTATTGTTGTTACTATTATTTGTATTATCAGCATTGTTATTATTTATATTACTGTTAATGTTATTATATTTTATTATTATATTATTGTTATATTGTTATTATATAATATGAACAAATGAGACATTCACTTACAATTATGCTTATAAAAGTATTTTAATTTGTGATGTAGGTGGTTATCTTGGATGAGCCGACAAGTGGTATGGATCCATACTCAAGACGGTCAATTTGGACATTGCTGAAAAACAAGAGAGAGGGAAGGGTCATCCTTTTAACGACGCATTTCATGGATGAAGCTGACATTTTAGCGGGTCAGAAATGTTTGAATACATTTTATTTCTAAATCCTCCATCTGTAAAATTGCCTTTCAGGCCCCCTCTGTTTTGGATTCTTAGATTCGCCACTGATACAAATAAAAAATTATTAAAATTATATGCAAAACCAAGTCTATATTTATGATTTGCAGATCGTAAAGCCATCATAAGCAATGGTAAACTGCGTTGTTATGGATCATCACTCTTTCTCAAGAATCGATTTGGTATCGGCTACAAGCTAAGGTAATTATGAATTTTGTTAATGATTTAACTAAATGATATACCATTTATCAAATCACCTGCCCCCAGCAACTTGTTATTTCATCACTTGTCTCGTCTCAAATTTTCTTGTTTTCTTTGTGAACATTTTGTGTATAGTGCTATAACACATTCCCTTATGCACCAGCGAATAGATTATATATAGACTGTATAAAGTATTGCAAATTATAAAATAATTGTGACGTTCCTATATATACCGGCACTCTTTTGCACTCTGCCTACTGATCTCATTTGCAATCGTTGTACATAGTATAGTTCCTTTGCATAGCTGTGTTTAAAGCATTGTATTGTGTGTGTCAGTACAGTTGATAAATTTGTAGTCTGAACCGTGACATTGATTGACTCGCGTCTAGCTTGAAATTGCTCTCTAGACCGTCACATTAGAGCTTTAGGCCTGTGCTTGACTCAGAAGTTGAGAAATATGTAATGTGAACCTCATTGACCCTGGGTTGGCCTAGAATTTACCATTGGAATGTCTCACAGAAACCTGTGACCAAAATGTAACCAATCACAGCTGGCAGTACAATGTTTGTGCGCAAGGATTTTTACTATTTGAATTAGGTCAATCTAGGCCAACCTACGTAAGTGTGGATGCTTAACATTTTCAACCCAGGCTTGATATCTCAAAGGTACTGATTAAACCATAATTGGCATGAAAATGTGCAATTATGAGAAATAAACATGAAATACTTTCTATTTGTCCTCAGACTTTTTGCCAAAAACTTTTACTGTGTTTACTATTCCATCATTGTATAAGTAAAACATTGCTTGGATAGAAACCACAGTCTTGTTTCTGCTTAAGCAAAACTCAAAACCTAATTAGATTTTTTTTTATCCATTTTGATCAAAAGTTTTGAAAGAAACCCACATATCAGGAGAAGCAAAGTCCTGTAGTCTGTGAGGTAACGTTGGATTAGTCAGAATCTTGCTTTGGAAAAACAATACACTACCAGAAAGGCATGCTGAAATGTTAAAATATATACGCTGAAATATGCATGCATCCTGGATTGCACACATGTTATAACAATTATTATATGTTTGTTGAAGTGCATGTATTCTAAAATGCCTGAAATGTATATATGCTCTTATGTATATGCAATGTACATTATGTACTTTAATTCAGTGCTTCAAACCCAAACTTTTTTCTTGGGGACCGTCTTTAAGTATCAGCCTTACAACGGTGACCCACCTTGTCAGAAAAGAGTTCACTCATTAAGCTTTTTGATTGAGCTTTAAAAACAAAGGTTAAAGGTTATTCATTTATATTGCGCAAAATACGAGAGTCTCTATGCGCAGAACAAGTGAGCAGGTGTAACTGGAACAATGATGATAAGCAATGACTCGGCCTAGATATCGCAGCCCCTACCTGAAGCAGTTTTCCAAAATTATTTTTATTTGAAAGCACACTGTGTTAGTTGTATTTTTTTTTTTCAAAATAATGGGATTAATATTTATAATCAATCTATATATATTTGATAGTTTATTAATCACTATTAAGATATTTTTAGTCATCAATATTTTTTATCTTCTTCCACTGAGAGAATAAATATGATTATTTTTGTATGTAAAAGGACATTTTCTTGCCCCCCTGAAAAATATTGGCAGCCCATTTTTGGGCCTCGACCCACAATTTTGGAACCAATACTTAATGCATGTATGCTGTAATGTATTTTGTTTTCATAACGGGTCCCTTTGAAACTAATATGTATAAAGTAATGACAGATACACCATAAAAGATTTACAATAAATTTAGAAACGTCTAAACATTACTAATGCTTGTAAACGTAACAAGAATGTATGCAGTGCATACATGTAAATATGCATGCTTGCTACAATGCATATTTATGCTGCAATACATTTAATTAAAACATTTTGTGTAAAAAAATTAACACTGATTGTTTCTATTTAGAGTTTTACTTACGTACTGTTCTTGGATTTTCTTGTTTATTTTTTTTTTCGTTGCACATAGAAAAGGAAATACAATTGCTGATTATCACTAAAATGCTGTGGAAGTTTTTAATTGATGTTTTTATGTCGTTGAGAAGTAACTTTTGATGGTTAAATTTTACTTGTATTTTAACTTCTCTATTTTTGTTTATTTTACATAACAGTTTTATATAATAATAATGTGCTTTTTTTAAACAAATTTTTAATGTTTTTCGATATCCATATTTTTGTTGTTTCATAACTTTTTATCTATTTTAAATAATTTTAGTGTTTTATACTGTAATGAGCAATGAAATTTCTTTTTTTTTTTATGGATGAATACATTTTACTTTGACATTAAACTCTTAACTAATTCTCATTAAAAATCAATATTTTTTTATATTTTTTTTTTAGAAAATTCTTATTGTCTTATGGGTTGACCATGTGTCCCTGGCAGCAAATGTGTTAATCATATTAAAGTTGAAAAATACTGTATGGGCATTTCTTTGAATGAGTATTTTTTATTTTCATATGCAGCATGGTGACTGAGATGGATTGCAATCATGATGCTGTCAAAGATGTTATTGTGTCAAAGGTCAGTGATGCAAAGGTCATAAGGTCACATGGTATGGAGTTGTCATTCCAGTTGCCGCTAAAGGATGTCAACTTGTTTGCAGGTAAAGTATTTATTGACTTGGCTATGTAGTGCCTTCTCACAAATAATCATTTATGTTCATGTTTCTACATTTTGTATTAAATTGCTGAGACCCTGAATATATAAATTAACCGAATGTATAAAAAAGTGATGATTTTAGATGAATTTTCTTTGATACTAAGCCAACAGTAAAATATCATACCACTACAGTTTTGACCAACTTTGTTGATCTTCATCATGTAAATGACCTAACCACCTCAGTTAGATAATTTCTTCATCAGCTGGTGTCCTCTGATGACGTGCGCCCTTTGTTGGTTTTTGAGGTCTTCTCTGCAGGGCCCCCCGTTCCCCTGGTTGTTGTAGAAGGTCGTTGTAGGCTCCTTCATCTCTATTCATGTTGCTCCTTTTTTTTTTATCCATATTGCTTTTTGATGGTGTGTTGGAGTATTAAGTGATTCTTTTTGTAGTATTTCGGTAATGTTCCAGTTTGGTATGTGGTTATGTCTGACCATGTGGTTTGTTGTAGCCGATTTATGGATAACAGATGATGTTGAGGTGTAAGCTGTTCTTGTGTGTACCCCTCTTGTATTATTGGTAATGTCTGCTTTGCGTTCAGCCAGTCTGGTATGTAGATTAGAAGACCTCAAAAACCAACAGAGGGCGCACTTCATCGGATGACATCAGCCGATGACTTAGTGTCAAAGAAAATTCATCTAAAATATATATTAGTGATGATGTTCAAGCAAAAGTGATGATATTCGTGCAAAAAGAACAATTGAAGCTTAAATTTTAGCCATGACAATCGAGAGCTTTTGATTGATAATGTATTTAACCAGAATGTAGAACGGATTCACTCATTTGTGACTGTCATCACATGTGTTCCACATTCTACTATAAATCAATTTCAATTTGTTATGGTCCATACGCAGATATGTCTCAAATGCAATGACTGACACACCAATGTTTAATTCAGTACCGTCTTTTTTCTGCCCGGAACGTACATTTGGCCGACAACCAGGAGAGTGTAAAATACAAGATTCAGACATGCCCAGTTAAATTAACTTGGCATTATGTATTAATTCTACGTTTTATTTCATCGTAAATCGAAATATCCCTAATCAGCAAGTGTGGTAGGTGCGTATGCACCCCCTAAATCAGTCCAATTGACTCCCACCTCCTAACCCCATGGCTATCTGGATGTGACCCTGTACAGAACAATATAATAAAAACAGGCTAGAAAAGACCAGACAGGTGCAAAACACTTGTGCGGTCTTATGTCTACGAGTAACACCAAGAAATTTCATTATTAAAAGTTAATTATAAGAACAAAATTCTACTATTAATACATCTACATAAAAAAATTCAGAGACAATATTATATTGGTTATCTTGGCAGGAAGAGTTTTTTAAAAAAATGTGATAATAAAATCAAGGACAGTTTCTGTATTTTATAACAAAATAATAGTTCATTTTCATTCATTTATTCACTTGTCAAAAAAACATTTAAAACATTAACATTGGTGCTAATTGTGGTCCGAAGGCCAAATTGCTTATGAGCCTAATGATTTTCAGTATTAAAAATGATTTAAAAATGATTTAGGCAATCATATTATTAAATATAATAATAAAATTTCTATGCTACTATGTCATTTGCTACAATATGCAACAATTTATATTTTTTTGACATTACTCCTTCAGATCTCTTCAGGGAACTTGAAGCTGAAAATGCAAATGGCGTTGAAGCATCAAAGTCGATGGGAATCCAAAGTTATGGCGTTTCAATGACGACCTTGGAGGAAGTTTTCCTGAAGATTGGTGAAGAAGCAGACTTGGAAAAAGAACGAGAGCAAGACGGATTGGGAACTGAAGGGAGCACTAATGATAACAGTGGTAAAAGTGATTGATCTTTATAGCGTTTGTTACATCATTCTTCATCATTATCTTATCACTTCATCATCAGCATCAACATGATCATCAACTACATCATCTTCCTGTCCTTATTAGCCTCCCCGAAGGAGCGAAGCTCCCGAGAGTCTATTGATTTTTCTCATGTTCTTCTTCATGTTGTCGTTGTTAGGCTAATAGTTGTTACCATGATAACTCGTACCTACGTATTTCATTCCTTTACTTTAGCGTAATAAAACAAAATCTAATATTAAATAAATCTTATTATATATTATACTATAAGGCTACGTTCAGACTTGGAGATAAGCCAGGCTTGAGTTAAACCTGGCTCAACGTTAAGCCCGGCTTATCTTTGCTGGACGTTCAGACTAGCGGGTTTAGCCAGGCGAGAATTTGCATAATAATGAACCGTAACCAGGAAACGTGTTTCAAAACATTGCTCGTGAAACGTACGCTCACTCACAGCATACGTAATTGAATGCTGATTGGTCATTTTGTCACCCAAAGTCAATGCAAGACCCCCCCCCCCTCCGCAACGATTAAATCCTGGCTTAAAAAAGTTAAACACAGTGGTGCGCCAGGCCTAGTTACTGTAGGGACACAGCCCGGCTTGAGATAAGCCACCTAGCTCAGACTGGCAGGTGGATAAATCAGGTGAGTTGAGCTGGGTTTATCCACCTAGTCTGAACTAGGCCTAAGTTTCTATGAATAAACAAAATCTAATTTTTAAAATACTTTAAATTTTGCACGAGTTGCGCTGAACTTAAGTGATTTCTAGGACTAAATTCTGGGCAGAGGAAATATTCCTCATGCAGGCCCTTACCTTTTAGTTGTCTGGGGCCTAGGCCCATCTTGCTTAGGCAAGGCCTAGCCAAACTGCAGGGCTAGAGCCAAGACCTAGCTACAGGGTTGTTAAGTAGTGTAGGTAGCCAGGTAGCCAAAGGAGAATTCCTCTTCCACCCCCTTTTATCACAAAAAAAAATAAATAAATAAATAATTGTTTTTTTAGATAATTGTTATGTGAATACTCAATTCTGAAAGAAAGGTTGATTAATGGGTTGATTGATCGATTGATATCGTGTGTAAGTCACGTCGTGCAATGGATAGATAGCTACAAAGAAAGTTTAATCGCAGACGCACCAGCATGGAAACTTTTGTGAAATCAATCACTGTCTATCATGATCAGCCGGTATGTGCTCACAGGCCACCATGCTGGATCTCAGTGATTAGAGTAACTACCTATATGTCCACATCTCCATTGATGACACTCGTTGAGTAGACTTCACTCTTAGTAAAGTACAGTTTTTGTGTAGACGACACCCCAAAAATACTTGTGTCCCCACCAAGTAGGGCCCTTCCGAGTAGGGCCCCTATGCTTTTACTGCGTAGTGTAAAAGGAGTAATTCTAGTATATTATTATTATGCTATATTTATATTAATATTATATAATATGTATATTGTGTTTATTTATATTGTTAATATATACATAATATATCTGTCATTATTGTCCATTCTCAGGCTTTGTCAATATTGACTTCAACATGGACGAAAGAGATACAGTCATTGAAGTACCAGAGGTGGTTCTAGATTCTTCTGCATTGGCAACTGATCCCATCAAGCCTAGCTTCAAGGCCCAGTTTAAGAGCCTTTTTAGGATCTTCGGTCTATTGGTTATAAGAAACCCTTCTGTAAGTTTATGGATTTTTCAGTGCGATTTGATTTTGACAATGAAGTTATCTTACCTTATAAGGCGAGGCCAAGGCTTATTCAAGTTTGCTATTCTCTAAAGTGTAAATTTAGTCAAAATTGTTATATCTCAATTTAATTTTTTGTTTTTAGACTTACGTTGTGCGATTCATTATGCCAAACATTTACATGGTAATTGGCGTTGTCATGGTGCTGGTGATTCCTACGAGTAACAACGATAGTCTGAATCCTCAAAAAATCCACCTCTCCAGAGATTTGTACTTACAAAACCTCTCAGGCTATCCCGAGACCAAGACCGAGCTACTCTACCAAAATTCCCTCCCAACAGGTAAGTTGTTTGAAAGTAGGATGAAGTGACAATGGAAAGTTGTATGTAACAGTCACAGTTTTAAAGTGAAAATCACAGTTTGAAATCAACAGTCACACTTGTTTAATGTAGTAACAGTTTAAAATGACTAACACAGTTTAAAATCAACAGTCAAAGTTTAAAGTAACAATCACAGTTTAATTTGACAGTCACAGTTTAAAGTTGACAATAACAATAACAAATGTGTCTGCCACAATAACATGTGTGTCTGCCACAATAACATGTGGGTCTGCCATAATAACTTGTGGGTCCACCACAGTAACATGTGTTTTTACCAAAATAACATGGTGTGTTTGCCACAATAAAATGCAGGTCACCACAATAACATGTGGGTCTGCCACAATAATATGTGGGTCTGCCACAATAATATGTGGGTCTGCCACAATAATAAAAGGTGGTCTGCCACAATAATATGTGGGTCTGCTACAATAACATATGTGGCAAAGACCAGCCAAACCCATCACGTGTCGCAAATCCTGTTTCAGAGATAATGACCAAAACATGCTGGAATGTCAGAATTTTTGAAATCTATTTTATTGCACTAAACTAACCTTTATATATCTACATCATATGCTATCTGTTATTTTCCCATTTTCAATGTTTAAACAACAATTTTTAATGATTTGGTGATGGTTTCTGCCTGAGAAATGCCCAAAATCATAACTTTGAAGGCTGATTTCTCAAATGTTAGTCTTTAAACAGCTGTATGTTTAAACTCGTAACTTCATAACAAAATATCAGATTTGAATGATTCTTTTACCATTTTATAGCTCTCATTTTAATGTTAATACCTTAAAATTGATTTTTGCGACGAGTGACTGGTTTGGCTTGTCTTTGTCACATATGGGTCTACCAATAAGCAAGTGTGTCTGCCATTATAATGTTGGCCTGCCAAATTATTACGTGTGTCTACCACTATAACGTGGGTGTGCCACAATAACCAGTGTTTCTGAAACTATAACATGGGTCTGCCACAATAACAAGTGTGGCTGCCACTGTAACGTGGGTGTGCCACAATAACCAGTGTTTCTGAAACTATAACATGGGTCTGCCACAATAACAAGTGTGGCTGCCACTGTAACGTGGGTGTGCCACAATGATAAGTGTTACGTCGGGCGTATTTTACTGACTCGATGATATTCGACAACAACACTTTTGCCTTTTGGTATATATTTATTAACTGTCATCAAGATCATCAAGACGTAAAATTACTGTAAAATAAGTAAAAACAATGATTAAATAATTAACTTTGGCAATAAGAAACCCACTGCACCTCGACAATACCAATGGTATCAGCCTATCCTATGACTTCATAAATATTCATTTGTGCAGTCAAGCGTGACGAGTCACAGGCGACGGTCTATCATCAAATGTTAACATGCGATGTATTACATAGGCTTATTGCTTATTATCAAACCGTCACTACATTACTAAATCTAACAATTGCTTAGACTTATGATTATAGCTCAATAATCAAACGGTGTTCTTCTATAATTATGACTGTATACAGCCGCAATAATATTATAAACAGGAACAACAAATATAAAG
The DNA here is from genome assembly GCF_011630105.1 of Anneissia japonica. Classification (NCBI taxonomy): domain Eukaryota; kingdom Metazoa; phylum Echinodermata; class Crinoidea; order Comatulida; family Comatulidae; genus Anneissia; species Anneissia japonica. The sequence goes on from NW_022749252.1 coordinate 30,331, forward strand.
ATAATATGTAGGCCTAAAGGCTACATGCATTAGTTAGACTGACTCCTTGCCTATTCATGTTGCAGCCTGTGGTCTAGCACAAAACAACGATGGAATGCTTCTCATTCCAAATCACTAATATTACTGTACTGTTCATATCTACAGTACAACTATATATTCCACAACAAATCATGTACATACCAGTCCCACAACAGCTAAATTAAGGCATAGTATAACGGTGTAATTCGACTTCCTAACTTCAAATGGACGCTCTCCATTAACAACATGTACTTGTACAGTATGGCGTCCCTAGTTTCCAACGCGCGACACTCGTTCTTTACCGCACTAAACTTTCGGGACTCTACCATTATACTACAAGGTATGTTATATATGTATGAACCAACAGAGGGCCTCCTATATGAATCTATATTCATCACAATAAGTGTGGCTGCCACTATAACGTGAGTCTGCCACAATGACAGGTGTGTCTGCCACTATAACGTGGGTCTGCCACAATAATGTGTGTTTGTCACAATAACATGTCAGTCTACAACAATAACATGAGGGTCTGCCCAATAACATGTGTATGTGCCACAATAACATGTGGGTCTACCACATTAACATGTGTGTCTGCCACAATAACACATTACTGTATTACTATATATTACTAATTGTTTGGGTATCTTCAAACATACAACAATCATTTTTAGGCCAAAATATCAGTTCACTGGTGTCGGAGTTTGATCGGTTGGACATCAAGAATGGAGAAATGAAAAACTTCAGCTCGTTGCTTTCGGATGCCCCTCACCACCAGGCTGTTAACGCCAAAAATTTGGTAATGTGTTTTATGTGTACTAAGCCTAAATTTGTTGAATTGTTATTTTGAATGTATTTGTTTCCGCACTGAATGTAATAATATGAGGCAAGAACACACATGACTGTTATGATGAACATATTTGTTTCTGCATGCAATGTAATAATACAGGCCAAGAACACACACGACTGTGATGATGAAAGTATTTGTTTCTGCATGCAATGTAATAATAGCGAGCTTTCGAAATGGGCAACGGAAGGAGCTGCGACGGGGAATTCAGTCAACCTGGAACGTCGTACTATGCACTTCCCGTCACAACATCAAAGCTGTTTCGATTTACAGGACGATGTTATGCAGGCGCCCCCAGTGAGCGCGTATTTATAAAACTCGCATTGCGCTAGTCAACACAACGCCAAATCCCTTAAAGTCCGTTGTCAAATCCACACAACGAACGACTTCCCCATGTATTCACATACGCAGTACTGTTTCACGCTCCACTGCCCGTCGTAGGACGCCACGTCGTCCAATTCGAAAGCTGCTTAATACGGACCAAGAACACACCTAACTGTGATGATGAATGTACTTGTCTCTTCACTGAATGTACTAACATATGCCCAGGGGCGGATTGCTATAAGCGGTCTTTAGATGGTCTTAATGGTTACCCGGCTATAATCGTGACGTAACTACTGGTCTATGATTATAGACCATTGCTATACCACTGTCTAACCAGTTAGCCGTCTTAACTTTTAAAGCCTACTCGGAGGAGGCTTAAAACGGTCTTAAATCATTTTCATCATGGCGTTCTGCTAATTAATTCAACAGTGCAATGGCAAGACCAAGGTCCTAGATCGTCAAAGTCGGAGAATCGAACGACGAATGGTCCGCACACTTTTCAGCATCTATAAAAATAGGTCTACGAAGTTTATTTACATTATTTCGATACATTTGCGTGCGTCGAGCACACATGACGTCGCCCTCAATCTTACGTTACCAGGGAGTGCTTGTTTGCGTTTCAATACTTGAAGCAGTCTTTGGGAAGACTGTTTTATAGCAATAGTCTTAGAGGAATGACTTTAGTAAGACCATCTAAGTGATAATTCCGGCTTCATTTGAGGAGTTAAGACTACCAGTTAAGACCGTTTTATAGCAATCCGCCCCAGGACACACACGACTGCATCATGAGCTTGAAAATTCTTGTTAGCTTTTTTTGGTAACTTATTGTTTACTATTATTCAGTTTGGACCGGTCATGATCTTCTTAGAAAGTCTTAATTGACATATAGGCACATCATAGCCATATATAGGCACATCATGACCATATATAGGCACATCATGACTATATATAGGCACATCATGACCATATATAGGCACATCATGACTATATGTGGGCATAACAAGAGTTTTTTGTCCAAAAAAAATTGATAATCTGGACAGAGCATTATCATTTTTTTTTATCACCCTATACATGTTATTATATTACATTGATGTAATTTTTTGGATTTTTTTTTTCATTTCAGAATAATTTTTCATTTGTAGCACACTACAATGATACAGCCATTCATTCCTTACCAATCCTCATAAACATTCTTATGAACTCTCTCTACGGCCTGTTGGACAGCAACCCTGGTAACATCAGCGTATCATCACAAGATTTCCCGTCAGTTGGCTCGGGTGATTATACATTTAATGGCGCTGTTTTACTGGCTTTGTTCTTTGCTGTCTCCCTTAATTTGATTCCGCCTTATTTTGCAGTCGATAAGGTCAAAGATCGTGAGGTTTGTTATTTCAATGTTACTATTATTTTAACTAATGATCCTTATTTACTGGATCTTAAGCTTTTTTAAGTACATGGCATTGTTTACGCAGTCACGCATTTAGTTTTCTGAGGTTTGACTCAGTATAAGGCCTGTCTCTTATACACATCTAACGTGAGTCTGCCACAATGACAGGTGTGTCTGCCACTATAACGTGAGTCTGCCACAATGACAGGTGTGTCTGCCACTATAACGTGAGTCTGCCACAATGACAGGTGTGTCTGCCACTATAACGTGAGTCTGCCACAATGACAGGTGTGTCTGCCACTATAACGTGAGTCTGCCACAATGACAGGTGTGTCTGCCACTATAACGTGAGTCTGCCACAATGACAGGTGTGTCTGCCACTATAACGTGAGTCTGCCACAATGACAGGTGTGTCTGCCACTATAACGTGAGTCTGCCACAATGACAGGTGTGTCTGCCACTATAACGTGAGTCTGCCACAATGACAGGTGTGTCTGCCACTATAACGTGAGTCTGCCACAATGACAGGTGTGTCTGCCACTATAACGTGAGTCTGCCACAATGACAGGTGTGTCTGCCACTATAACGTGAGTCTGCCACAATGACAGGTGTGTCTGCCACTATAACGTGAGTCTGCCACAATGACAGGTGTGTCTGCCACTATAACGTGAGTCTGCCACAATGACAGGTGTGTCTGCCACTATAACGTGAGTCTGCCACAATGACAGGTGTGTCTGCCACTATAACGTGAGTCTGCCACAATGACAGGTGTGTCTGCCACTATAACGTGAGTCTGCCACAATGACAGGTGTGTCTGCCACTATAACGTGAGTCTGCCACAATGACAGGTGTGTCTGCCACTATAACGTGAGTCTGCCACAATGACAGGTGTGTCTGCCACTATAACGTGAGTCTGCCACAATGACAGGTGTGTCTGCCACTATAACGTGAGTCTGCCACAATGACAGGTGTGTCTGCCACTATAACGTGAGTCTGCCACAATGACAGGTGTGTCTGCCACTATAACGTGAGTCTGCCACAATGACAGGTGTGTCTGCCACTATAACGTGAGTCTGCCACAATGACAGGTGTGTCTGCCACTATAACGTGAGTCTGCCACAATGACAGGTGTGTCTGCCACTATAACGTGAGTCTGCCACAATGACAGGTGTGTCTGCCACTATAACGTGAGTCTGCCACAATGACAGGTGTGTCTGCCACTATAACGTGAGTCTGCCACAATGACAGGTGTGTCTGCCACTATAACGTGAGTCTGCCACAATGACAGGTGTGTCTGCCACTATAACGTGAGTCTGCCACAATGACAGGTGTGTCTGCCACTATAACGTGAGTCTGCCACAATGACAGGTGTGTCTGCCACTATAACGTGAGTCTGCCACAATGACAGGTGTGTCTGCCACTATAACGTGAGTCTGCCACAATGACAGGTGTGTCTGCCACTATAACGTGAGTCTGCCACAATGACAGGTGTGTCTGCCACTATAACGTGAGTCTGCCACAATGACAGGTGTGTCTGCCACTATAACGTGAGTCTGCCACAATGACAGGTGTGTCTGCCACTATAACGTGAGTCTGCCACAATGACAGGTGTGTCTGCCACTATAACGTGAGTCTGCCACAATGACAGGTGTGTCTGCCACTATAACGTGAGTCTGCCACAATGACAGGTGTGTCTGCCACTATAACGTGAGTCTGCCACAATGACAGGTGTGTCTGCCACTATAACGTGAGTCTGCCACAATGACAGGTGTGTCTGCCACTATAACGTGAGTCTGCCACAATGACAGGTGTGTCTGCCACTATAACGTGAGTCTGCCACAATGACAGGTGTGTCTGCCACTATAACGTGAGTCTGCCACAATGACAGGTGTGTCTGCCACTATAACGTGAGTCTGCCACAATGACAGGTGTGTCTGCCACTATAACGTGAGTCTGCCACAATGACAGGTGTGTCTGCCACTATAACGTGAGTCTGCCACAATGACAGGTGTGTCTGCCACTATAACGTGAGTCTGCCACAATGACAGGTGTGTCTGCCACTATAACGTGAGTCTGCCACAATGACAGGTGTGTCTGCCACTATAACGTGAGTCTGCCACAATGACAGGTGTGTCTGCCACTATAACGTGAGTCTGCCACAATGACAGGTGTGTCTGCCACTATAACGTGAGTCTGCCACAATGACAGGTGTGTCTGCCACTATAACGTGAGTCTGCCACAATGACAGGTGTGTCTGCCACTATAACGTGAGTCTGCCACAATGACAGGTGTGTCTGCCACTATAACGTGAGTCTGCCACAATGACAGGTGTGTCTGCCACTATAACGTGAGTCTGCCACAATGACAGGTGTGTCTGCCACTATAACGTGAGTCTGCCACAATGACAGGTGTGTCTGCCACTATAACGTGAGTCTGCCACAATGACAGGTGTGTCTGCCACTATAACGTGAGTCTGCCACAATGACAGGTGTGTCTGCCACTATAACGTGAGTCTGCCACAATGACAGGTGTGTCTGCCACTATAACGTGAGTCTGCCACAATGACAGGTGTGTCTGCCACTATAACGTGAGTCTGCCACAATGACAGGTGTGTCTGCCACTATAACGTGAGTCTGCCACAATGACAGGTGTGTCTGCCACTATAACGTGAGTCTGCCACAATGACAGGTGTGTCTGCCACTATAACGTGGGTCTGCCACAATAATGTGTGTTTGTCACAATAACATGTCAGTCTACAACAATAACATGAGGGTCTGCCCAATAACATGTGTATGTGCCACAATAACATGTGGGTCTACCACATTAACATGTGTGTCTGCCACAATAACACATTACTGTATTACTATATATTACTAATTGTTTGGGTATCTTCAAACATACAACAATCATTTTTAGGCCAAAATATCAGTTCACTGGTGTCGGAGTTTGATCGGTTGGACATCAAGAATGGAGAAATGAAAAACTTCAGCTCGTTGCTTTCGGATGCCCCTCATCACCAGGCTGTTAACGCCAAAAATTTGGTAATGTGTTTTATGTGTACTAAGCCTAAAGTTGTTGAATTGTTATTTTGAACGTATTTGTTTCCGCACTGAATGTAATAATATGAGGCAAGAACACACATGACTGATGAACATATTTGTTTCTGCATGCAATGTAATAATACAGGCCAAGAACACACCCAACTGTGATGATGAATGTACTTGTCTCTTCACTGAATGTACTAATATATGCCCAGGGGCGGATTGCTATAAGCGGTCTTTAGACGGTCTTAACGGTTACTCGGCTGTAATCGTGATGTAACTACTGGTATATGATTATAGACCATTGCTATACCGCTGTCTAACCAGTTAGCCGCCTTAAATTTTAAAGCCTACTCGGAGGAGGCTTAAAACGTTCTTAAATCATTTTCATCATGGCGTTCTGCTAATTAATTCAACAGTGGAATGGCAAGACCAAGGTCCTAGATCGTTATAGTCGGAGAATCGAACGACGCATGCTCCGCACACTTTTCAGCATCTATAAAAATAGGTCTACGAAGTTTATTTACGTTATTTCGATACATTTGCGTGCATCGAGCACGCATGACGTCGCCCTCAATCTTACGTTACCAGGGAGTGCTTGTTCAATACTTGAAGCAGTCTTAGGGAAGACTGTTTTATAGCAATAGTCTTAGAGGAATGGCTTTAGAAAGACCATCTAAGTGATAATTCTGGCTTCATTTGAGGAGTTAAGACTACCAGTTAAGACCGTTTTATAGCAATCCGCCCCAGGACACACACGACTGCATCATGAGCTTGAAAATTCTTGTTAGCTTTTTTTGGTAACTTATTGTTTACTATTATTCTATTATACTATTATAATTATATACTATTATTATTATTATTTGGACCGGTCATGATGTTCTTAGAAAGTCTTAATTGCCATATAGGCACATCATGACCATATATAGGAACATCATGACCATATATAGGCACATCATGACCATATATAGGCACACCATGACCATATATAGGCACATCATGACTATATATAGGCACATCATGACCATATATAGGCACATCATGACTATATATGGGCATAACAAGAGTTTTTTGTCAAAAAAAAATTGATAGTCTGGACAGAGCATTATCATTTTTTTTATCACCCTATACATGTTATTATATTACATTGATGTAATTTTTTGGATTTTTTTTTTTCATTTCAGAATAATTTTTCATTTGTAGCACACTACAACGATACAGCCATTCATTCCTTACCAATCCTCATAAACATTCTTATGAACTCTCTCTACGGCCTGTTGGACAGCAACCCCGGTAACATCAGTGTATCATCACAAGATTTCCCGTCAGTTGGCTCGGGTGATTATACATTTAATGGCGCTGTTTTACTGGCTTTGTTCTTTGCTATCTCCCTTAATTTGATTCCGCCTTATTTTGCAGTCGATAAGGTCAAAGATCGTGAGGTTTGTTATTTCAATGTTACTATTATTTTAACTAATGATCCTTATTTACTGGATCTTAAGCTTTTTTAAGTACATGGCATTGTTTACGCAGTCACGCATTTAGTTTCCTGAGGTTTGACTCGGTATAAGTCCATACAAAAAAATAATTAGTTGATCATCCCCTCCCTACAAAAAGCAATCACCCGACCATAAAGTACGAAAATATCTGCCTGTGATTTTCGTGAAATTGTTTTATTTTCATTTGTTTGTTCATACAGGGAGTTGTTAGAGTGTATAAATTCCACCTGATCAAACACTATGCTGGAAGATCCTTCATGCTTGAATGATTAACAATTTTTTTTTTTTTGACATAGCCTAATTGAATCAACAGTTTTCTTCTTTTAATGGTCATGAATAATTGTTTTATTTTATCAAAACTAATTCTGATGTTTAACACACTAGAGGGTAAGCGTGCGAAGCAAACGCACTATCTAGTTATTGTAATTACTATACTTATTTGTTACTGTTTCATTTTTTCATTATATTGTTTGCTATTTTTATTATGATATGTTACCATCATTTTATTGTTACTGTTATAATTATTTTTATAAGTATTATTATAACCTTTCATTGTTATTTTTATTGTCATATGATAATAATTTTGTACTGTATATATCATAAATGAAATCATCATCTGCATTTATTATTTGAATACTATGAAGTCATAATGGTTATTAATTTTAAATTGATAGTTGAAGACAAGAGCTCAGCTACGAGTGTCTGGCGTAACAATGCAGACGTACTGGGTAACATGGCTGGCAATTGATGTTGCGTTCTACGCACTTGCCTGTCTTATTGGTATCATCGTAATTCTAGCTTTCCAAGTCGACGCCTTTATGAATGCAGGCGCTATGATTACGTTTCTGTTGTTGCTCATTACATATTTACCGGTGTCTACAATATTTGCGTACTGTGTGTCGTTCATGTTTGACAGTTTTGAATCGTGTCAAGCAGTCTTGCCGTCATTTTATTCATTAGTAAGTCTAAGCTAAAAATGTTTTATTTATATGATTGCGTAATAATATTCAATATTCAGTATAGTTTTGTTATATTAAACGTAAAATTTACATAGAAATAACATTTCAGGGTTAGCTATGAATAGAACCCTAGTAATTTTATAATATTAAGGAGCCAATTTCATTTAAAATATTTTTTAGACTTTATGTTGTCGAATGTGTCTTTGTGTAATTGTAATAATTATAATTATGATGCAGAAAACTAATAATGATAATTATAATGATGTACTTATAATTATTATACAATAATAGGCACAAAAAATATCCCCCCCCCCCAACAAAAAAAAAAGCTTGCGCTTTCCCAGGCAGGTGATTTAGTGTGATGATTCACAAGAGCAGTATTTATCACAAGTAATAGAAATGCTGTTTTGGTGCCATGTATTCTACAGGACGTGTGTTTGTGACTTTTGACCTTTACACTCTGTGCCCACTATCAAATTTGCTTTGACAAAAAGCTGTTCTATACCTATATATAGGCATGATGTGCCCATATATAGTCTTATTGTACCTATATATGGTCATGATGTGATGCCATAATGATCATATTTAAAACACGTCACATGTTTTTGTCAAAAAAGAATTTGATGGTTTTGGACAGAGCTACAGTTTTTATATGATTTGTGAGAAATCAGTAATTTAATAATACTCCAGTGTTGATACAAATAACAAAACATGATACAAAACAACTAAGCATGTTAGCATGTAGGTCACTACCCTCGATAGGCGTCGTGATGTACAGTATATTCAAAATAGATTTGCTCTAATATACGCCACAGTGATTATTGTGATTATTCGAGAGTGGCTATAGCAAAAAAAAAAAACATGTTAGGTGAGAGAGAGAGAGAGAGAGAGAGAGAGACGTTTACTGGAACTATTATATCATACCACTACATTATTTTAATATTGTAGGTTCCAACTGTTATAGCAGTTCCTGTAATTGTCCTAGATTTGACGGGTACAACAGGAGCAGCTGCTGCTATTCATTTGGTGTTTGCGTTGCTTTTCCCGCCCTACGCAATTTATGGCGGAATTTATTATATTGTGAAGGTAAGCTAGTTTCCTTTGAAGAGCACAAATTTTATAGTGTAGGACTCACCATGTAGATACATTTTAGAAGATAAACTCTCAAGTAAAGTCTAGAAAACCCTCAAAGTTAAATTAAAATGTTGATTTGCATATGTGATCTAGATTAGGCTTTCAACTTAGTTGACAGCCAAGCCTTTTTTCACTAGTTTCATTTCATGCGCCAGGGCATAAAGGGCGCCACCATAATGAAAATGATTCCCATAAACTGTATTGAAACATGAACATATGGTATTTATTGTTAGACCATTACTACTTCCCTGAACCTCTAGGGAAAGAGTTCACGTTCTGGCGACCACTCCACAATATTAATATGTTTTGACAGGTGTGGATATGAATTCACTTGTTGGCTCCTTTTGTCAACTCCAACAACGCCAGCAAGGTTTTTCAAGTCCCCTTATATGAAGCACTTCATAGTAAAATGGTCTTTAGCAAAAAATTGTAATTCTGGTTATTTAATACATTGTTTGAAAGTAGATGTTTTGATTTTTTCTTTAGATTTACGAGTGGGAACTTCTTTTTTCAAGAGCAGATGACATTAAAGCAGGGGATTACTTCAAGTTTGATGCATACATTATCCCTACTATATTAATTGTAAGCAAATATTATTTAGTTTCTGTGTATTTTTTTCCCTCTTCAATTGTACCATTCATAGAGGATCTTTTATTGTCGGATTTGCCAAAAGAGTTACCTGTCAGATTTGCCAAATGTGTTACCATCTGAAAAAGTCTACAACATGTATTTTTTTTAGTAAAAAAGCTTGGGTTCTATCCAATAGCTACACGGTTTCGCCGACAGCTTTTGGTGATCCTGATTGGTCGGTCGTATCGGAAAGCCTTCCTGATTGCGTCGGGAACTGCTACGCAGTACAACGATTGCACTGAAACACTCAGTGTAGCAATTTTAAGGAAACAACCCTTTATGGCTATAAAATATCAACCTCCTCTTTCAAACATACTGTTTGTACACTTACGAAAATGTTGTGAATTAATAATATAATATATATAAATTTGTGTTTTAGAAGACCATTTATTAATCCAGAATTCCTGGTAACATCAGTTTTTTAACAGTACATCTTCAAAATGTATATGAACTGACACAATATTTCGTCCTTTTTCTGGCCACAGCTCTTGGTGGACTTGGTCTATATGTACTTTTTCCTCCGTTGGTGTGAGATAATGAAAACCGGAGGAGACTGGAAGGATGCCTTTTATTGTGGGTAAGTTTAATTTTATCCTATCTGTGATGTAAATATTCATTTAAATCATGAAAATAATATTGAGTATGACTACAATAATGCTTGATTGGTGTTTGCTTTCACTTCACAGGTCAACTGATATTAAGTACAGCAAGATCAATGATGATGCTGTCTCTTATACACATCTAGATGTGTATAAGAGACAGATATATGGTCATGATGTGATGCCATTGACCATACTTAGGGATGCCATATGTTTTTGTCAAATGAAATTTGATAGACTGGACAGGGCTTTAGCATTTATTACAACTAATTGAAAGTTATATTTTGACAAATTGTTGGTTAATGTCTCTTGTCATATTTTGGTATAAAATCTGTCTCTTATACACATCTAGATGTGTATAAGAGACAGGTATGACTACAATAATGCTTGATTGGTGTTTGCTTTCACTTCACAGGTCAACTGATATTAAGTACAGCAAGATCAATGATGATGTGATAGAAGATGAAGATGAGGATATTGTTGAAGAGAGGAAACGGGTAAAAGATATTCTCATGAACAACAAGGTAATTTTAATTTATTATTAACTACTTGGAAATAGCAACATACAAATTTAAACACCTTATTTCACTTTTATTGAAATCATTCAGATATAGAGGTGTCTGAATGATATAAGCGCACTGCCCCTCGGCCTTCCAAACTGATTCTAGTTTTGTGTTAAAAGTTAAGCTTTAGTCAAAATAATAATTCACAAATCTCTTCTGTCCATATAAAATTCTATGTGACAAATCAGTGATTTGTCCATATATGGGCATGATGATTTCTTATTACAACTATATATTAACAGAACACATGATTTCAGTGATGTATCTAGGGAAGGGCATGGGTGCATGCCCCCCTCCCCCAGAACAGTTCAAGCCCCCGGTCCCCCATTGAAAATGTTTGAAGCTAAAAAAACATGTTCAAGTAGATAAAAATCGTATATCACTTTATTTTGTGAGCCAGCACCCTCTCAATCATCAAGCCCCCTAACTTAACCTTTGTGCCCCTTCAGCCCCCATCCCCTACTTCAAGTCTCCTAGATACTCCACTGCTTGATTTAAATATAAATTTGATTGTGTGGAGCTTAAGCAGGTACTTAAAAAAATTATCTTATTACTTAAAGCCGTCTGCCTTGGTGGTCAGTGATCTACGACGAGAGTTCAACTTGAGGAAAGACAAGAAGACCAAGGCTGAAGGTAAGGTGAAGGTAGCTGTGAGAAATGTCTCGCTAGCTGTAATTCCTGGTGAAGTCCTTGGCCTTCTTGGTCCAAACGGTGCAGGAAAGACCAGTACAATGAATGTAGTCACTGCAGATATTGAACCAACCAAAGGACAGGTAATTTTCACATTCTAAAGCATTTTTCCAGGCTAAAAAAAAGAATTATTTGATAAAAACATGTGATATGCCTAAATATGTTCATGAGGGCATCATGACCATATTTAGGCACATCATGACTATATATGGGCATACAACAGTTTTTTTGTCAAATAAAAGGTGGACGTTGTCTTTAATTGGAGGGGGTCTTTAATTAGATGGAGACCTGTATTTATAACACATGACGTAAACTGTTAATCTGTATTGTTCGCAGGTGAGAGTTGGTGTGAATGACATTGCTTCGTCTCTGAGTGAGGCTTACCAGACCATGGGCTACTGCCCTCAGGTTGATCCTCTGTGGCCTGACTTGACGGTTCGAGAACATTTGCAGGCCTATGGCGCCATCAAAGGACTCTCAAAGGAAGATGCTGCTAAAATTGGAAACCAGTAAGTTAACTAAATCTACAGTAAAATTTTGAAAAAGATCAGGATTTATTTATTTATTTATTTTTTTTTTTTTATTTAGCACCTTTCTTTGCAGATACTAAAGCACTTCTTTCCCAGGTCATTGGGTCCACTTGCTTAAGTGTTACTTAACCCCACCAAGTACCCATTTATACTCCTGGGGTGAAGAGAAGCAAGGCAGACAAAGTGCCTTGCTCACAGACACAAGCAAAAAAAAAAATAATCATTGTCAAAACAATAGCCATTATTCGGCAGGAAAGTTTTTTGTTGGAATGTGTAGGTACAGTAAATTGAAGTTTTATTTTTTGGGCCTGACTTCGCATCTCAGTAAGCTTCCGAGAAGACTCATTATAGGCCTGTTTGCCTACTAGGGGATGGAGTCCATCTTTTTTTAAATTCGCACTTAATGATAATACTGTACCTCATTTGTTTCAGCTACATGGAGGGCCTGAAGATTAGTGAACACGCCGACAAGAAGATTAAAGAAATTTCTGGAGGTACAAAAAGAAAGGTGAGGAAAACAAAGATAATGTAAAAGACAACATATTTTTAATACAGATTGCAGTATATTAGCATATGTACAATGAAGACCGAGGAATGTATTTTACCATCCACCATTTTTTGGCACTATGTATATATAGTCATATGTCCGAAGGATTACCAATAACAACATAATTACTGTCCATTAGATAGGTGGCAAACCCTTTACATTACACACATATACACATGATTGCGCTCTACATAAACTTAGTCTCATAACTAGGCTTATGGAGTGGAGTTGTTTTGCTGTGAGTAAAAATCCTGGAATCTTACATGATTTGAACCCAGGACCCTGGGACTTGAATGTGATCATCTTAGCTACCGAGCTATTCAACTGCACTTAACACCAACTCCACATACAGTAGGTTTATATATAAGTTATTTGAAGTTCAACAAACTGCAGTTATTTTATTACAACTAATTGAAAGTTATATTTTGACAAATTGTTGGTTAATGTCTCTTGTCATATTTTGGTATAAAATTGTGTATATTCTAATGTCAAATATTTACATGTTTTTCTAGCTTTGTTTTGCACTGAGTATGCTGGGCAATCCAGAGATTATTCTAATGGATGAACCCTCTACTGGTATGGATCCTGCTTCCAAAAGATTCTTATGGTATGAACAACAATTTATGTTTATTACATACCAAGAAAAATAGCAACTGCAAGTTGATGATTTTTTGGAAAAACTTTAGTGATTGGTGTAGAAATGCATTTAAAACAGAGTACCTAAAACAAAATACATGCAATAGTATACACCACAGGTGGGCAAAGTGTGGCCCGACAGTGATTTTTTTTTGGCCCGCGAAAATAAAAACCCTATGTGTGCGGCCCGCCAAGCAATATTGGCTAGAAAACATCTTATTTTTTACAGCCCGAACCTAATTATATGTAAAATGTAACATTAAACTGAGAATAAAGTGGTGTAAATGCAGTGCTTTCAGGTTTTTGGAAGCGCAATGGAAACATCAAAGTTTGGGTACGGCCCTCTGTGTTAAGTCCAAAATTCACTTTGGCCCTCCGACTGATTTTTATGCTGACCACTGGTATACACAAATTGGAGGGGCTCTTTATTAAAATTGAAGTAGAAAGTTAAAAAATGAATTCAATAGAAATGTTATCTCTGAATTACTGCTAATGTTTTTCTTTATCGCCTCACTTAATTTTGAGTATATTTCTCGCACGATTAAAATCGTAACGGTACCATTACGATTTTAAGATGCATTTTTATACTATACACTGGTTGCCAATGTAAGATTTTGGACATAACTCTACACCGATACTGCTACTTTCTTTTGATTTTGACATGAATCTTTCGTTCATTTTCGTAGGAATACTATCATTGCGTGTTTCAAAGATACTCGCGGCGGTGTGTTAACAACTCACTCCATGGAGGAAGCCGATGCCGTGTGTTCCAGAGTTGGAATCATGGTTACAGGGCAACTAAAGTAGGTTGGAAAATTATTAAATAGTTCTCAGGATTTGTGAGTTTTAACTGGTTAGCTGATTTAAAAAAAATTAACCTGTATTATGTGTGGCAAATGGCCTCGAAATGTGAAAAAAATATATATATATAACGTTGATGATTATTTTCATAACTGCTATTCAGATTGACATATAATTTGCATATGCAGGGGTCCCAGGTTGGAAGAAGCCATTTCCAGGAGATCTATTTAAATGAGCTTTCTTAAACACATCTAATTCTATTTTACTGTGCATTGTAATACTAATTAGCACTGACTTCCAGAAGACAGTGTATAATAATAAGCAATTAGTAGAGCTCCACATAGTATACTATAGGAAAATTATTATACGAAGGTTAGATTTAATGCTTGAAAAAAGGAAATTTTTGAATGCATTAAATCTAACCTAAGTATAATAATTATCTGCTAGTGTACAATGCAAACAGGCTATTCATTGCTTAGCCATAAACTAGACACATTTTTAAGTGTTATCTTTACTCTTAAATCATTACTGTGTCTTGATATTTGAGGCATGTTATTCTAAACCAGCATACTGTCCCTATATGTTAACTTAGTAATCGACATAAGAATGTAGCAGTAATGTATTGTATACTGTAATACTCTTACATACAGTAC
>NW_022749252.1:45257-49463 GCF_011630105.1 Anneissia japonica
CCTGCCATTTGAACCAAAATTTGCTTTCTTGCAATATTAAAAAATATTGTTATTATTCATTGAGGTTGACATTACCAGTATTTAATAGTATATAACATACAACATAGTGTTAATTGGCAATTAAGTATTTCATGTTTAAATTTACAATTGAAATTTAATAATTAATCCATATATTTACTTATGTATATTATTAGCTCATCACTGACAATAATTTTAAGGTAACAACAAATCTTTTTATCTTCCAGATGTCTAGGGACCACCCAACACTTGAAGGACAAATACGGTGGAGGCTATCTCTTAGAAGCTAAGCTGAACCTTGTTGCTTTCGCAAGGGGGGCCGGGGACACGACAGCCCTCCTGGAAGATAAACTGACAAAGTTCATCCGACATGTGCGTACCTTCTTCCCCAGCGCTGAAGTTATTGAGTGCTTTTCAGAACGTGTGACTATAAAAGTACCGAGAGATGAAGTGAACTCGCTGGCTAAAGTTTTTGAGATCATGCAAGAAGGTGGGCGCTTAAGATGGGACTTGCCATGCCAAATCCAGCATCAGCGACTAAAACATGAAATTTTACTTTTTAATATAATTCATATTATAAGCTTTAGAAAGATGGTTATTTACTGGAATTAAATTATTATTGCCAAAGTTATGAGTAGATTTAACAGCGATAGTATGCTGGTGTTGGAATGGCAAGCATCATATATATGTTATTTTGCACAATATAAATGATTAACCTTTAACCTTTATGTGGCAATAATACATTTAATGTATTACTATATTAATTTAAAGTTACAGTCTTATATTTAAATAGGTTACTTGCTTTAAATTAATATAAAGAAAGAAAAGAAGATAATAAGGGAAAAAATAATGTATTACATTCTGAGTGCTTCGTTTTAAAAAGAGTGTTGATAAAATACATTCTGTATGCTGTATATTCTTTTTACTGTATTAAAATACCTTATGTGTTATGTTGTTATATTAATGCAAATAATTTTAAAAAAATAAATAAAAACAAAGGTAGGTAGGTTTTAAAAGTACTAACATAGTAGTACTCTCCACATTTGGTCATGTGATCGTGTAGTGTGAGCCAATTATTATCCTGTACTGTCAGGATTTAAACCCACGTGGCAGCTACCGTGTGTGCTGGGAACTGTGGAGATCGTTTCAGATCTGCATACAAGTTTACAATAGTGCACCGTCTTTTGGATAAGAATTTTAAGGCATTGATCTTGTGTAAAACATGGTCCACGTGCATGTTAAAGAATGCTGTGCATTCTCAGAAAAGACTAGGATTATTGAAATCTCGTTTATTGCCCAATTTACCACCGAGAAGATCCGCTGAACAAGTGTTTGGACTTACAGTAGCGTTTCATACTTTGTGCGTTTTACTCCAAAAATTCTGTGTCTCGCACTTAACATTTGTGAGAAATTTGAACCAGGTCTCTTATAATTGAAAGTCAAGTATCGTAACTACCTAGATATCCAATCTAATTATTATTTTGTCTTATTCCTTTGCAGGAAAATCTGAGTTTGAAATTGAAGAATACAGCTTTAGTCAATCTACCCTTGAACAGGTAAGTAGGCATCTGAAATCTTTTAAAGTTATTTGTCATGTCACTATGTGAATTTTTTCAGTCAGAAAAAAAAAATTTTCTTATCCTAGACAGTATATACAGAGGGGGTCACAAGTTGGAAGAAGCCACTTCTGTGAGACCTGTTTATATGAAGAGCATTCTTAACACATCTAATGGACCAGTAACACTGGGGTAACTCCCTA
Source organism: Anneissia japonica (assembly GCF_011630105.1). Classification (NCBI taxonomy): domain Eukaryota; kingdom Metazoa; phylum Echinodermata; class Crinoidea; order Comatulida; family Comatulidae; genus Anneissia; species Anneissia japonica. The sequence goes on from NW_022749252.1 coordinate 47,035, forward strand.
CACTTCTCGAAGGATATACTGGGTTCTTTAAAGTTCACACGAGCCAATTATGTACAAAAGGGCCTATGGTTTATAGTCCGTATCCGGGAAGACTTGTTCCACCACCGGAACCATAGGTGGGGTGCCGTTCGCCAATATTATGGCTGTATGTCCCAGTTCACCTGTCTTGACCGCTCATCCCCCAGTCCGGCCACAGAAGGAGCGTTTACCACACTACGTAAGCAAGATCATACACACTAACTACGTAGTAACTCGAGAAGAAGATGAACACATCTAATGGTAGGGGGTAAAGGTAGGAGAATAACCCATAACTCGCGGAATCATTGTGCTGAATTGTGTATGGGCGTGGTCCATGACTACCTAGCGGTTGTAAAGAGGCACATATAGTAGCTACATGTCCGCATAATTCCACAACGATCCTATTTTGCTGTGATACCCATCGGTGTTGACTTCTGAGAGGCAATTAATAATACAGTAGTAAAAACCTGCAAATATCGTGAATTTGCGGAAGATGGGTTATTATCCGGAAGCCTTCCCAATTTCTAGGAGACTCCTGGGTGCTGGGGAAAACTTCGGATCCCTGGTATATATGGTATAATCTAATTAATTGATTACATAGTTAATTTGTACATACTTTGTTATTTTATTATATTTGTTATACTTTTTATATACTGTAGTTATTTTTATATATACTTAGTTGTATTTATGTGTTTACTTTTTTTTAGGTATTCATAGAGTTCGCTAAGCAACAAGAAGAGATTGATGAGGAAAATGAAGTGCCTACACAGGAGAATGAAATCCACCGATCAAGGAGAGTCCAGCCTAAACCACAAAGACAATACTCACAAATATCAGTTAACTAACTATAGATGGTTGCCGGGATACTATATCAACTCCTTGTTGTTCAATAATTTATTGGCTCACTCTATTAAAGCAGAGGAACACTCTCACGCAGGAGAGATTCTACCATACAACAGAACAAAAGTTGCAAGTAAAGATGAAATTCATTTTAAAAAAGAGATAATAGTATTGGAATTTAAAAAATTAAAAAAAACCTAGTTAAAGTTTGTTCATGGTTGCGTAGATCACTGTATATGTGGTTTCGGAGATAATGGCCAAAACATGTTGGAATGTCAAATTTTTCGAAATCTATTTTAAACTAAATTTCATTTATATATACATCATGCTGTGTTGTTATTTTTCTCATTTCTGACATTAAAACAACATTTATTAATGATTTAGTGATAGTCTCTACCTGAGAAATGGGTAAAAAATTTGAAGGCTGATTTCTCAAAAACGGTACTTTAAACAGCTTTACAGTTATTTATTACTTCTGTAACTTCATAACAAAATGTCGGATTTAAATGGTTCTTTTACCATTTCATAACTATTAATTTACTACTTAACCCTGTATTAATAACTATTTAATGTAATCATTGCCTAGATAATGTATGTATGGCCCTGACACATCATTTGTTATATGTTTTCTAGTATTGTATGTGATTTCAGTGGTTTAAATGGTATTGTATTAATATATTTTATTTGTGATCATGCATCAAGTGCAATTCAGTGATTTTTAATAATTGTCTTTCATTGTATTTACAAATCTGCTTCTGAATCTATATTTTTTAATTATGTAATATTGATTAATTATAATAATATTTTTGCTACATTTTTACATTTATTTAATATAATAAATGCACTTTAAATATTTTTTAATATTGAAGCTGCGAGTATATGGTCATGGTACCTGAATTGTGTGGCCGCTACCGAAATTTGACACTTCTAGAAAAACCTTCATTCACTGTTATTATACCACTTTATGCTAAGTTTTGATATTAATTTCTACAGATATTAGTGTTAGGCCGTCAAAAAACAAGGAGTTTTCTAGTCAAAAATGGTAGGATGGCTGCACATTATAGGGTGGTCATGGGCAGAAAAAAAAGATTGATCACCATCGGGCTGCACTTTTCTTACCTTTGCACTAGAAGCTAAGCATTAGGCCTATTGCCTGATAGTTATGTGTTGACACATCATTTTTAAGTATTGTTTATTTTATTGCATGCAATATGCATTTGTGATATTTAGAATAGTTTTTAGGTAGTTTGTATTTTCATATTCATTTTACCTAATATTAAAAATCTGGGTCTGCATGTTTAGTTTGGTTTATATACAGTGGTATAGGCCAATTCATTTTAGTTACAAATACATATTATCAATTGTGTTAACTTATATATGTGTTATCAAGTTGGTTTTTTTTAAATTAAAACTGTAAAATTGTATACTTCAATTCATAATTCAAAGCCATTCAAATCTTTCTTTCATTTATTTGAAAAATCATGAAGAACAATTCTTGATCAAACATACCTAACTGTGTTGACTAATAATATTGTATTAAGTTAAAAAAAAAAAAAAAAAAAAAAAAAAAA